>NC_066242.1:16330184-16637309 GCF_024542735.1 Bombus huntii | reverse complement strand
CATAATAAAATATATATGTGAGAATAAATAATTTATTTCACAACATAAAGTGTAATACTATTTTTCACCTTTTAGAAACTAATCGGTATTAGTTTTTAACATTACTATTAAAAAAAGATAATTTATGTATCGTATATAGCTTTATTTAAAAAATCCTTGTTTATACCTTTTCGGAATCGAAAGCCTTCTTTTGACTCTTTGCCCACGATTTAAAATCCATGCATGCACGACAAGGTTTTTCGTGAGACATTTTGTATTTAAAATCGCAGAATACATTCGTTTAAAAATTGCAGCAATTAACAATATTTCCACGTGGAAGATAACCTCTATCACAAAATTATAATTCACGCACCTATTACATTGAAAAATTAACATATAAATATTTCATATTACCGTATCACATTTCGACATAATAACAAATGTTTACTAAGTCAATCATTTAAAATTATTTTTATCATCAATTATTTCAATACACGATAAGTGTTTTACTAGCTAATTTTCTTTGAATATGTATTGATATAAGCATATATATACATATATATATATATGTATACCTTTATATATACATGATCACTTGCAACTTATTTCAGATAAGGAACTGAATATAAGAATAACTTTATATTACGAAACAGAAGATGCAGATAGAAAAGTTTAAAACATACGCCGCTCCTACGTTCACATTGAGTTCTTGAGTGATGAAAAAGAAGAAAAAGTTACGTATGACTAACCTGACCCGACCTGCAGACAGCGAGTGACAAATGTTAAGTGCAGTTTTGACTGTTTGACTGCACCGCAAATGATACGGTCGTCGGTAAAGTTGATCTTCTGCATAGATGATGGCGAGTCGTAAAAAAAGTAATGATTCGTCTCGATCCGTATCTAAAAATGCAAGGCGTCACGTTGGAGAGGTCATGTTTTCGTCATCTTCATCTTCCGAAGAAGAGGTAACAACGGGATGTCGGAGTTGTAGAAATACATCGAAAGAGTACTTTGCTAGGAATCGTACTGAGACAGAGCCTCAAACAGGTTAGATTTAACCTGGTATTTGTCAAAAAATTTAGCTGATAATTAGCTTAATATTTGTTGTTTCTTATTTTCTACAGGGCAAAATACGTCGAGAATTGAAGAGAATCCCTTTAGCTTTAAGCATTTTTTAAAAAATGGTTCACAAATAAATTATCAAAATGCTGGAGCTCGTCCAAAAGTTTATTCATCTCCAACACAGTATAATCTAGAGAAAAGTTCAGCTGTTTATTCTCGTAATCCAACAGAATTACCAGACTTTGTGCAAGATCATTTGGTCATAGAACAATATTATCTAAATCATGAGCCCAAACAACAGACAATTTCAGATGTGGATAATCTTCCTGATTTTGCATTAAACAGTGTAGAACAGAGGCAAGCTCGACTTAGAAATGAATCAAAGAAGAACGGATCTAGTGCTTCATGTGATCTTTCGTTTGATCTAACTGGAAATTTGGACAAAGCAATACCTCAGAGGAATCAATCTTTACCAAATACAAGTTGTTTTGCCCATTTAAATTTACCTGTTTTTGCTAGATCTAGTATAGGATCTACTGAAACTTCAGAACCATTAGGTATTTATAAAGTGATATGTTAAAATTAATTATTAATCATAGCATGATTTATGTAGGTTGTTTATTTATAGTATCTCATTACTTAGGGTTTCCATTAGATTTACCAATATCTACAGTTGAGGCTGATCCTGAGTCGAATGTGATTATAAGAGATTGTTCTCACTCAGGGGCAAGTGAACCAAATGTTCCAAAATCTTTACCAGACTTTTTAAATGATGGTCCTATTCATAATAGGACAACATTATCAACAGAGTCTGGATCTATTCCAAATAGTGCAGAGACTACAGAAAGGAGGGTATGAATAATGTTGAATTTTAAATTATGATATATTACTTATAATTTTTATAATTATAAAATATCGATTCTTTTTGTAGTTACTGCTGGAAAATGAAAGATTGCGGCAGGAATTAGAATTAGCTCAAAAACAGATTAATGAGAAATCGGAAAAGTAAATTTTCAAAATTCTTTTATCTCTAATAATAGAATATATTCTCTAATTTATTTATACAATGTCTGTTACAGGATTCAATTATTAGAATCAGAATTGGTATCTAGAAAAGAAGTGGATCATGAAGAGACAATCCATCTTGAAAAAGCAATGGAACAAGTTGAAGATAATCTAAAACGTAGTACAGTGAGTACAAGAATGTTTTATATATCTAATTTATGTCTATAATATATCTTGTTTCTGTAGAGGAGAGCGGTAAATGCAGAAAGTACTATTTCAGCATTGAAAAAAGAGATTAAATCTTTAACGGTTGGTATAGATTTTCGTCCCTTTTTAAATATCTTATAGCGCACTTGATTATTAAATGAAAAACATAATGTTAATGCAGACAGAGATATCGTTACTCCGTTTAGAAAACAAAGAGCTTAGAGCTGGATTTGCGGCGGGAAATACAAGCGAATATGGTTCTTCAAACATGAATCAGACAGCAAAAAGACTAGCAGGTGATTTGAGACATGCTGCCTCATCAGCAGAAGTATCTTTAAGGTAAAAAGTTATATTTCGACAAGATTTCTAAATTAAGTAGTTCAAATAATAATATATATTGGAATCGTTATAGACAACTAATGTCTGGCGTGGACAATTTAAGAGTACTAGCTTCAGTACTTGAAAATATGAATAGGATAGAAGACCGGACCAAAGATTTTCTACCAGATTTTGATGAAGATAATGCTGCTGGTCCTGCACTTTAATACATTCTTGTGTACATCTTTTTCTGCATACTACCCTTGTTTCACTTCTATGGCATGTATCCCAACCTGTGTTAATAAGTTCCTTGAACTCACGTAATTGCGTTGAGTACCCGTTTTGGAGTCGATTAGTGATTTGATTCGATTAAAAAGCACGATATTCATATCATGTTTGTTGTATCTTTATGTGTTAATAATAGCTCTTGAATTTCGACTTATATAATTCTAGGTGTACGACAATTATATATCGTCCCTGCTTGGCAAAGCATGACCTTTTAAGTGTAATTTTAAACCTTAGCAACAAACATGAATAAAACAATAGCTTAACCGTGATCTGTCACCATGCGGCTCCGAGCAAAGAAAAAGCTAAAGATTTTAACTTTTATATGTACGTTTTGACGTGAAGCTATGACGGAAAACACTGGTTGGGATTCAATGCATAATTCCAACGCAATTGTTAAAAAAAAAACAATATTTTAATAGTTATTGTAACAATGTTACGTGTACAGTTTCAAATTACATGTTTCGTTTCTTTGTAAATGTTGAAACTATCAGTTGAACAATTACACCTCAAGCAGACAAGATTCTTTATGTATTTTTCTATTTAAGGGGGTATATGACTCTTGAGTCTCAGAAGCATGAATCTCCTTTCAAATAAGGTTGTAATTATGCGAATTGACAAATGTTTTTCTAAACAATGTATAGTAACAATACAATATATACAAAAAATTAAATTTTTAAAAATTATCTTTGTATATGACACACGAACGATTGCAAATATTTCAATCTAAAGATCATACTTCTATTTACATGTATTAAAAAATTCATTAAGTTAAAAATTTCAAATCCATATGTTGTATTATAACAAAATGTTTTATCTTCGTAATACATGACATGAAAACAATTTAAAACTTATGAATTAATATTTATAAATGAAAAGTGCTTTTTTTAACATATGTATGTTGTAATAGTAAGTTTATATTTTACATCCGTAGATTATTTTGAAATCCAATAACTTGAGTCTATTATTATACACCTTCAAATTTCTTAATTCAATTTATTTGTCATATATTATTTGTGTGTGTAAATGACATTATATTTCAGTTAAAAAAACAGGTTTTAATTCAAGGCTTATTTGCCCCCTTAAAATTTAAATTGAATATTAATAATACTTTTCATAATGCAAGTTTTAAATTAATAGCTTTAATAATAAGTTATATGTATAAGAATTACATTGCCTGCAATGTGTATGTTTTTATTCTGGAAACACATGTATAAACAAATCGTGGCAGTGGCTAATGTGTAATACAGTAAATTCAAAACATTTTCTTTTTAAAGAAATACAGTTCTCGATCAATGCACGTAATATTCCATCATCAAATTGCACATATACAGGAACTTAAATAATTAGTTTGTGACAAAATATAAAAAATACCAAAGTACTAAATAACAATACGAAAAATTAGTCTTATTTTACAATACCAAATGCAAATTATTTTCACTTTATACATAAAGTATTTTTTCTAAATATCAACTATTATACTGCCATATGCATAAAGATTGAATATCTTATTATTGAAGACCTTCAAAAATACTAAGTAAGTCAGTTTGTGTTTCAGTGTGACTAGTTTGAGTACTCAACCAGGAACGACATGCACCTATTGATATATTGCAACCTGTTTCACATATCAAGGATTTTGTTTGTGTTTCGGCAGAAACAGTAGTATCCTCGAGTTGAGTCCAAGGTGTTTGTGTTTGAATGTTAGATAATCCTAAATCAGTCGGTAGCATTTCATTACATGTTTGTGTGCATGTATTACTATATAATAGTTCCATGTTGTCAAGATTATTTGTAGTTTGTGTTTCAATGGTAGAACTTAAAGCGAATGATCTAGTTAATGGATCTGAATCAAAAAACGATTGTGAATAAGCTTGTTCCGTTTGAGTTTCTATGCTGCTAAACTTATCATCAAAAGTTTTGTCTGTAAGCATGGGATCTGATCGTGATATGCTATTTGAGGATACAAAGGAATATCCTTCAACAACAGTCGACGTTTCTTCAACATAAGGTAAAGTCATTAAAGCAACCGTACTCTTTGGAGTACACTGTATCAATGGATTTGTACTATGGTTGTAAAATGTTTCAAACTCTGTCTGAGTAACATTATCATTGAGAACTTCAAACATGTCTTTTTCAGGTATTGTTTGAGTACCCGATGTACTCTTATCTTCCCAAAAATCTTGTAATCCATCATCATGACGAAGTGGTAATGGACTGCTAGGAAATAAATTTGAAGCTGTAAAGTTGCTAAGATTAAGGTCTTCCTTTAACAATGTATAATCAGAATTTTGAGATACAGAATTTTTTCCATGTTTCTGAAGCTTCAGCGAATTCTTAAATGCTTGTGAAGCTTGTATCGTTTGTGTTTCCATGGACATTACATTTTGTCTAATTCTTTGAGGGACACTTGTCTGTGTCTGTTTAGATATTCCACACTTTCCATTATGATAGCAACTATTGTTAACATACTTTAATGGACTTGATATTCTTTTATTCTTTTTGCAATCATCAGTTTGTATACCAATATCTGATGTAAGTTTCTGCATTGTATTATTACTAGGATTGGATATCTTATTTTCATTTTGATTTATTGGTAGTATTGTAACTAGTTTATTTATTTCTGTTTGATTACTTGATAGAATTAATCTCACTGTTTTAGAATTTGTGCGCCTGTGAAAATGTTAATAATTAATATAAATTGATGATATTGTATTTAAATGTGTCAAACAGTAGAACATTAAAATATTTATCTTTTATGATCAGCTTACCTCAAAGAATTTTTATATTTATCATTTATTGTATGTAAAGATCGTTTTGCATGTGTGAGCAAGGCTTCATAGGAGCTGTAAATTTTTGAACAAGAACATACAAATTCAATTCCACATACTCTCATGTGGCCTTCTTTTGCTGATTCAGTAGAGAAACTTTTTTCGCAACGAGTACATGCATACGTTTTTTTCGCATGTACTTTAAGGTAATGCTAAATATATGTCAGATTATTAAATTTCATGTCGTAATTGAAACATTGATCAATTTCATAAAAAAAGCATTGTTTTACGATGACAACACTAACCTGTTTAAGATATTTCATAGTACTAAAATGTCTTTCGGCTTTTAGAGCATAAATACAAGACTCTACCGGACAATGATATTGTACATTTTCTTTTATTGTTTTATCTAAATTTTTACGTTGATGTACTTTAAGGTCATGTAACCGATATCTCGGCCCATTTTTAAATACGAGTCCACATTTATCACATTTTACGTTATTCGTTATGATACTAAGTTCCTCCGGTGATGGACAAATAGTTTTGATACATTTCGAAACGTTTTCTACCGGTTTTATCCTCTCCATTAGAGGTTATTTTTCTGCGGCACTTAACATGTATACAAACTACCGCCATTTAAGTGACTGGTCCAATCGATCTGAAGAGATATTTGTTTGTTTTTTTCGTAATACAGCGCCACTATATTTTATTAAATTATTATGCAAATTTTTATGTAGATAGAAACTCAAAATCCAAATTTTACTAATTAATTTTTTCTACTTTGGAAGTAATGAATATATATATATATATATATATATATATATTATACAGAATATAATAGTAATAATAATAATGTATACATGAGTTTTATATGCAATCAATAGACACCAGTATATAGAAATGACATACGTATAAGAATATTTCGAAATTTTAATATAACATCACTCTAACAAATTTCATTGTCAATCCCAATGTGTTGAAACGTTTAATAAGTTGATAAATTTAATGACAAAATTCTTATATTTTTAGATGTAAAATCGTAATTATGTAGTTTGTTAATGTTTAAAGATTACAATTGTATTATTTAGAAATATTATAAGGTGAGTACTTCAATTTTTAATCTTTTGGTACCTCAGTATCTAAATGGAATTCACATTTTCAAACTAGTAAATTAATGAAATAAAAATTTGACCAATTAGGTAATAACATAATAACAAAGTATGATTTATTATGTTTTATGATATTTCATTTGTGCATTGTACAGAATTTTGTACAACAGGTTAAAAAAGGCATATTACACATAGTATGACACATCGTTAAATGCTTCCAATAAACTGTGATATGATACAATTAAATACATACAACTATTCTACTATTCTACATACTATACCAACGTAATAAGCGCGAAAATTGAATAACCGATAATTCCAGTGTTTCTCCATCTTTACATTCTACATTTTCGTTTACCAAACGTATGTCACCAATTATACTTCGAAGTGTGTTTAGACTACTCAATCAATTAATTTCCGTCACTTAGATTTGGCATTAAGTACTTATAGCAAATTATCATAAATCATAATTAAATTTTGAAATGTTTTTATTCAGATTTCTAAAAAAATCTGGGGAACGGGACAAAAAGCCTCCAACTTCTATCACCGCGCGTACGCCTGATATCGATTTTTTAATTCACATGAATAATATTGAATATATCCTTATATTTAACATTAAAGATAATCATCGCTTATACATCATGTTCTTATAATCTACCTTATTTTATCTGTTAAAAGATATAAATGCATTGCAGTATAATAAAATACTGGTCAGAAAGAAACGATGCGCGAATTTGGAAGTGCAGCAGCTTAAGGTCGTCGTACGCTGGATCGACACAGTCTGCTCTACTTCTACCACACAGCAGGCCGTGCTATATATATGCACGACACACATTCACATCCATATAGCTGCTTTCTCAGCCCAACTAGCAGGGTATAAGCGGCGCTGCTCGCTACATCGTCAGCTACTTGTCACTCGGTCTTCGGCAGTCATACGTTAACCGAACATCGTATTCGCAGTGTTTTTTTATTGTATGAGTGTATACGTAGAATTTCTCGTCGAAGACAAGGCCGCTTAATTAATTCTCGTCGAGACGAAGCCACGAAAGCAATATAAATCACACGGAATTAGCGATTTGTGAGCAATTTTATTGTGCGTGTTTTACTTACCAGCACATCGAGACTAGATCCTTCGACGTGCCTCGGATATTAAAAGGGTTTCGCGATCCTTGCGGGTAGGATATTTTTCTCAGAGATTCTGTACAAGTGTGCGTTCACTTCCTTATTCATATTTTGGAAAACGTAGAGATTGGTGTAGGTTTTATATGCATTTACCGAAAAAATCTCCATTATTGATTTGGAGCAATAAGTACCGCGTAGTTGTATGTCCGTGTTTGATTATAAATTGCTCGAGTGCATTACATCGCTGATACTAAACAATACAATAATTGTGTTTTCGATTAATTAACTATTTATCTCAATAACAGACAACAATCGTATATAATATATGGTTCACTTTTTATCTGATTTTTATTATCGTTTATTAAATAGGAAGTTTTTCTTTGATATTCCTTGTCTTTTTCCTTTTGTGATAACACGTGTAAAGAATTCGTTATAGGTACATTGGTATATCTTCCATCGAAATTAAAATGTCGTTTTTCCATATAAAGTAACAGACTACTTTGACTGTAATGTAATGTAGTAGTATACATATGTATGTAATACTATTAGTTTCAATGAACATCATTTAAATTTAAGTCAAAGTATTTTGCAATCCCGATTAAACTAGACGAATAATTATTTCATTTAAGGTAATCTTCGGGATATTTACTATCTGTACATGCTTCTTTAGGAAATCGATGAAGCTCTTTTGTTTAATTTAAAAGTAGGTTAGTAGCAGTCGTAAGCATTATCCGGTTAAGTGTCTTTGCCGGTTCTTTCCAGATTCCATTAAACTTGACGGAAAAATATGTTCTTAAAATAATCGATACGTTACATGTCGATTGTTTATTAGAAACAAGTATTTAATTTCTATTATATGATCTATCAAGTTAAATATTTATAGATATCGTAAACAATAAGTGTCGCAAGATCATTTAAAGAGAACAATATTCATCCATCTCTACTGCATACAATATCGTTCTACCCACTGTCAGGTGTCGAAATTCTTCGAATCTTCTAGCAAGCGTGCCAACTTGTACGTTCCAATGAATCTACTAAAATTATTATCGTCTTTTTTGCCGTTGGTTATTTGACAATAATTAAATTACCAAGGATCTTCAGAAATGCATTCGTTTGACCTTCGCGTGACTGGGAACCAGCAGATATTTAATTTCCTCACACATACACATACAACTATAATATAAATACTATATCGACGGTGTGCTAGAAGAGTGACACATTTAAAAAGTCGTCAATCGAAATATTTGCAAAAATTAATTTAAAAAATAAATTATTTTCTATGATTAGGTAAAATTATTTCGTAACTTTATTTAATAAAATTATATCATTTAGTGTCATAGTTCAAAAAGCTGTCTTAATTCTTTCTTTAATAGTAAAGCATATACAGGAACAATATTTTATTAAGAACCCATAAAATTCACGGAAAATCTTTTGTTATCAAATGATTCAATAATTAATAATCTTTTATTTCAAAGTTCTTGTTTCAAGCCAATTTTGTAATTTTACATATCTTATGATTCAATTTTAGATATCGATCATTTTGGTACCACTCTTCTACTAACTTCTAGTAGAAATCAATGATATGTAATACATGAGTACATACGTAATATTCGGTATATATTCAATGCCAACACGTTTTGACAGGAATTCATTCGGACCATGAGCTGTGTGTTTCCTTTTTTCGAAACTGTAAAACCGGACTGACGGATAGTAACGTATATTGTTAAAGAGATATTGCGAAATCCTATCTCCAATAAGAATTTTGACTTTAAAATCAGCGGCGTACAAAATCGTCGTGGCATATATCGTCGATAATTAACGAGCTAGGAAACAAAAAAGAAAAATAGAACGTGGCTTAGAAGAGATGAAAGACACAGCGAGTAAGAAATACGAAAAACTTTTCGAAGATAATGAACTTGATGCTGCCGCCGCAGCTACTGACAAGGAACGCAACGAAAATGTACCGGTGAAAGAGGTAAGGATTATCCTAGATTATAATAATATCGCATTATCGAATTTACAGCATTGTTAAACCATCCCATGCAGTTTTCTATTTATCTATTTAATATCAATTATTCTTTATAATATATCTTTTCCTTTAATTATACTATACGGCATATGTGCGCTGTTTTATTTTGTAATAAACAAGGTTTAGTCTTCAATATCATAGCTCTTCCTTATTAAAAAAGGAACAATTCTGAGTGACATTCTTTATATTTTATTATTAAAAGCATAAGAAAGAATTAAAATGAATTGTAAACTTAGAGTGTGAAATGAAAAATTGTTTAGAATACGTTAACATGAAAAGTTCATTGCAACCATTATGTCTTCAAATGTTTCGCTATCGATCGAATATTTAGCCTGCCAACAGCACCTTCTGGAGCTCCTATTGTTACCTGATTTCATCTACGAGTAATCTTTTTCTCATTTCGTTGTTGAGATATGTCATTTTTATGTTTGTTAAAAAAGTTCATTGAAAACAATAGTATCTATAACGTATCTATACATTTTTTCTTGGATGGATTATCTAACACATTGAAGATAATGAGAATTACCTAACTATTAATATAGAACAGATGGTATTGATTGTGAATGGTAATTTTCTAACGTTAAAACACAGGCATAAAGCAGCATTTTGAAATGTTTGCAATGATAGTGTAGGCAGCAAATATTCTGAATATGTTGACCTAAGGTAATAAGTGTAGCAATGTGGCCTTGCGCATTCTATGAAAAACGGATCGATAATTACTGGAATGGAAAATCGAATATTTACAATTTGTACAATATTTTAAAGTTGATGTTGCATGGAAATTTTTTACAGCCAACAATTAAAATTCTGTTTCTCCTGTTACTTTGTAAATTGAATATTCGAAATAAATACGTATAAATTATAGATATAATTATATGTTATATAAATGTTAGTTCCTGGAAAAGTAATTCCCCCTTCCGTAATTTAGGAATCAGTTCTTACAGTCGAAAGTATTGGAACGTTATTTCAGGCTTAAACTGCGTAGTACAATACTTTCAAATACGATAATGGAAAATACATATAATAGGTATATATATTAATTAGTTATCGTAAAGAGGTTATTATTATATCTATACATAATAGATAAAACATTTATAAAAATTACATATATTGAGTACAACCATCTGTAATATTCAGTAAATTCGTAATACTTGATAGAGTCATTCATTTTTTACTAATATCCTTAGATCATATTTGAAGTAAAGTAATAATAATATGTAATAATATTCGTCAATAGTTTCGTGAATTTTTCAAGGTTAGAAATTGTGGTTAATCATATTTCAATGTCTTTACCTTACAAGATAACATTATTTTTAAAAAAATTTATCGTAAAATATGCTTATTGTATAAATGTTTTGTTATTTTTGCAAATATATTGCACCCATTTCTGTGTTAGATTGATACGCCCTATAATACAAACAGAATGCAAGGTACACGTGTCACCTTACTAAACGTCGGTTTGACACTGATGATTTTATTTTACATTTTTTAAGTACAAATAAATTAAATGCAGTTACAACTTCATTATGTGCATATATTTATCAACAAAATATTATTTCTGTTTATAGTTCTTTTGATGTATACTGTAAAATGTGGAAAAACCTTAATGGGTTTAACAATGCGTCATCAATATCGGCAATGTATATCTCGGAGTAGCAAGTGTTTTGATAGTAAAAAAGATAAATATTTTTGTCAAAAAGACAATGTGTTTAGTTTTATTAAATTTGTTATCTATTACTTTAAAATGAACAAAAGTTCGTGATAAAGGTTAGAAAATCGTTTTCATGTCTGTTAAATTTGGGCGAACATTTGAAAAATATTGAATAGAAAACATTTAGTTTTCATTTTTTAAGGGGAAAGATCAAACATCAGAAATGTGGTTAACAACAGCTGAAGCAGCCAGCCTTGGTGCTGAGGAAGTAGCAGCTAGATTACATGTTGACATAAGAACAGGTCTTTGGTGGCAGGAGGCTGATCATCGAAGACAATTAGTTGGCTTCAATGAATTCAGTGTTAAAGAAGAGGAACCAACATGGAAAAAGTATCTTGAACAGGTACTTGAATGGTTTTCAGTGTATTATTTAATTTTAAATTAATATGAATAATAAAATATAAAATTTATTATATCCTTTTCTTTTTGCAGTTTAAAAATCCTCTAATTCTGTTACTTCTTGGTTCTGCCTTCGTCAGTGTATGTATGAGGCAATTTGATGATGCAGTCAGTATTACAGTGGTAAGTTTATCATAGTTCCTGTCAGCGTGATATTTCTCTAATTACATTTTAATTAACATTTACACTAATAAAGTATATCTCTTCTTAGGCTATCATAATAGTAGTGACAGTTGCTTTTGTACAAGAATATCGTTCTGAAAAATCCTTAGAAGAATTAAATAAACTGGTGCCACCAACTTGTCACTGGTAAGAAAATTTGTAATATTTATCAAATATTTGTCCAATGAAAATTATGTAAAATTATATTAAGTATAGTAAAGATAAAAATTGTTGATAACATTTATTTAAATTAACATTTCCTCTAGAAATATGGTCTTTGGAGGATATATTAACCCTTTGTATGGAGTATTACTTTGCTTTCTTAAAACAGAAGATATAGTATCCAATTCCAATCAATAGATTAATAAGGTGAAATTCCCTCCCCTTTATTTAGAATGTCCAATTTTAAAGATACACAGTTCTAGGTTGAGAATGGAAGTTAAACTTTTTAATTTAATTTTATAATATACAACAATGTTTTAAAAGGTGTTAGAAAATTTTGATATCAAAATAATTCTTTGAATATTTTTTTACAGCTTAAGAGAAGGCTGCGTAGAAACATTTCTTGCTCGCAATTTAGTTCCTGGTGATGTAGTTTACTTAAATATTGGTGATAGAGTACCTGCAGATATCAGGATATTTGAAGCAATAGATTTAGCAATTGATGAGAGTAGTTTTACTGGAGAAACTGAACCAGCACAAAAATCAACAGCTCCATTACTTAAAACTAATGGATTAACAACAAAGAGAAATATTGCGTTTATGGGTACATTAGTGCGTTGTGGCAATGGAAAAGTAAGTTCTATTAAATTTCAATGGGTTCATAATGTAGCAATTATGTAAAATTAATTTAAATGTATAAAAAATATTCTATAGGGTATAGTAGTGAATACAGGAGAAAAAAGTGAATTTGGAGAAGTTTTCTCAATGATGCAGGCCGAAGAAGCTCCAAAAACACCACTTCAAAGGAGTATGGATATTTTGGGTACTCAATTATCCTTTTACTCATTCTGCATTATTGGTATTATTATGCTTCTTGGCTGGATCCAAGGCAAAGCTATACTTGAAATGTTTACCATCAGTGTGAGTTTAGCAGTAGCAGCTATACCAGAAGGTTTGCCTATTGTTGTAACTGTGACCTTAGCATTGGGTGTTATGAGGATGGCTAAAAGAAAAGCCATTGTGAAGAAATTACCAACAGTGGAAACATTGGGTAAATATATGTGCAACAGAGTTTCATAATCATTTATCAAAGCTAGACAAAGATATATAGATAGTATGTCGTCAAATGCGTAGGTTGTGTAAACGTGATATGTTCTGATAAAACTGGTACTATTACGAAGAATGAAATGACTGTAACCATTCTGATGACATCGGAAGGATACATAGCTGATGTTACTGGAGCTGGTTATAATGATAAAGGAGAAGTACGAATTCGAAAATGTGACAACATGGATCTTGCACGTACCGCCATTAGCAACATGTTGGAAGTAGGATGTGTTTGCAACAATGCTATACTGCAAAATGATACTTTACTTGGTCAACCAACGGAAGGTGCGTTGATAGCGGTGGCAATGAAATACGGAATGTACGGAGTTGCTGATAGATATCTACGATTACAAGAATATCCATTTTCATCCGAACAGAAAATGATGGCTGTAAAATGTACTCCCAAATACGGAGAGGTAAATAACAATTTGTTAAATAATTCTTTAATTATTAATACCATTTATATTAAATATTTTTATTATATTTTTGTAAATATATGTTACAGAATAAGCAAGAAATATATTTTGTAAAAGGTGCTTTGGATAAGATTTTACCGTTATGTACCAAGTACTCTATGAATGGTCAAGTACATTCTTTGAATCAAAAGAAAGATGAAGAATTTTTAACAGAAGCTTATGATATTGGGCAACAAGGATTAAGAGGTACGTTTTAATGACGATAACAATTTCAATTTTTTTACTTAATACTTTTTAATATATTTACAGTAATTGGATTGGCACGTGGTACATCGTTGCAAGATCTAATGTATGTTGGTCTCGTTGGTATATGTGATCCTCCACGACCACACGTTCGTGAATCTATAACGACTCTTATAAATAGTGGCGTTAAGGTAAAAATGGTTACTGGCGATGCCAAAGAAACTGCATCCGCAATAGGTACAACATAGATTTATTGAATTTTTTATAGTTTGTAAAGATATTGCAAGAATAATGCATTGTAACATATTTTTTTATTTTAGCAAGTATGATTGGGTTAGATGTACTTCATTCGCGGCTAATCTCTGGAGATGAGATTGATTTAATGTCCGAACACCAGCTAGAGCAATGTATCAATAGCGTTAGTGTATTTTATCGGGTTACGCCTAAACACAAATTGTGTATCGTAAAAGCTTTGCAGAGGGAAGGAAATATAGTGGGCATGACAGGAGATGGTGTGAATGATGGAGTTGCTTTGAAAAAAGCAGATATAGGCATAGCCATGGGTAAAAATGGTACTGATGTTTGTAAAGAAGCTGCGGACATGATTTTGGTGGATGACGATTTTGAAACTATTATGTACATATTAGTTTCTTCTTTAATAATTCTCAACATTTTTTACATTCACTTTACTTTAATTGTATATATCTTTTAGTGCTGCAATTGAGGAAGGAAAAGGAATTTTTCATAATATACGAAATTTTGTAAGATTTCAATTAAGTACTAGCATAGCTGCTCTATCTTTAATTGCACTTGCTACTTTGATGGGTATACCAAATCCGTTAAATGCAATGCAAATTCTATGGATTAATATTATTATGGATGGACCACCTGCTCAAAGGTAATCAAAAGAGAGAGGTAGAAATCAAAAGAGTTCTCTATGATACATTAGATGGTTCTAGATACATTATCATATTTATATATTTAATTACTTGTTATAGTCTTGGCGTTGAACCAGTTGATAAGGATGTCTTAAAACAAAAACCACGCAACACAAAAGAACCGATGATCACTCGACAGCTTATTATTAATGTATTGTTATCGGCTACTATTATTATTATTGGTACTTTGTGGGTTTATAATAACGAGGTACGAAATTTATTGTAAAGAACATTCGTGTTTTATAAACTTTATAACTTTTCTCGTGTCTTGTTTTTATTAGATGACGACTGATGGTAACACTGCAAGGGATACAACCATGACATTTACATGTTTCGTTTTCTTCGATATGTTTAATGCTCTAAGCTGTAGATCACAGGTAAAAAAAAAATAATGAAATTGTTTAACATTGTAATATATATTTTCCATGAATTAAACATGTCATAAACATTTCAGACCAAATCAATATTTACTATTGGTTTATTTAGTAACAAAATGTTCCTGGTAGCCGTAACATTATCAGTAATAGGACAGATGCTAGTGATCTACTTTCCACCGTTACAACGAGTTTTCCAAACCGAAGCTCTTTCGGCAGTAGGTGCGTATTTTAAACGAAGCTTTTATAATATTTCATTTTTATTTTTGAACTTTTGAAGGAAATGTTTGTTTCTGTTTTCAACAGATATCTTGGTTCTTGTCGGAATCACGTCAAGCGTTTTCATAATTAGCGAGATAAAGAAATTAATAGAAAGGCAGCTGTATAACCTACGAGCAGGTACACGATATTATAATAAATCCGAAATGGATTTTGTATGACAGTTACAGTCTGCCGAAGATAAGGCGGACAAGGATCATTTGGAATAAAATACCCAATACACATCGTACGGGTAGTAGTCATTCGTTTATCAATAATATCTCGCTATACACTCGACTATGCTTGCACATTTGTAAACTTGTATGTGCACTTGTCACGGAACGAACATTTTCTGCGTCTAACTAAACGCGTTTAACTAAGATTTAAAATGACTGCGTTTTTTAACCTTTGCAAATTTTTCTGTCTTTCTGATGTACGATACCCGATTTCTAGGCGCTAGAATCTAACCGTTTTTCGTCTTCACGGTGATTATATTGGACACTTCATAGGCTCTAGAAATGCTATGCACATTCCACAAATTTTTCATAGACGATCAATTTTAATGGTATTACTCGTAATTGTATTTGTAGTAATTTCTGCATCGATTTATCATAATATTCTAATGTCTAACACATTTTTTCATTCATCTGACTAACGAAGTAATTTGTCTTTTGAGATAAATACATAGACTCGTTTCTACTTTCGCGAACTCGTATTGTCGAACAAAAAGATTCATAACCCGCGGCGAAGAAACATAATGTTTACATGTTTACAACGTAATTAAGCATATCGATTGATTGCATTTAAAAATACAATTGGTTATGATTGGGAGAATAAATGATCTTGTAATGTTCCTTAATTCCATAGCGTGACTCGATGTGTTTCTGATAACAAGAAAAGATGTAAGGATATAATGCAAAGTATTGAAAGTTACATATTGTATGTTATTATTGTGCAACATAGAATATATATAATCGTTTTCTTGTAATCCGAAGCAAAATCGTGTATGTACTATATGTCATTTCACAAACGATCACCCTATATGATAATAATCACAACTCATAGAATGATTATTAACTAGATGTCTTAATAGCGTAATTTAATATTCTTTATCTTAATGAATTCCCTCAAGGGCGCTGAAAGTTTTGTATTGATACAGATCTGGTCCTCCATACCCATAGAGTAATTTTCCCCTGCCATTTTCATCATAGTATGGGTAGCGATATTTAGGCCTATAAATAATCAGTTAATAATTAATAAAATCTTGTGATTGCATTTATTTTTAAACAAAAATCGATGCATATGTATTTTATACCTTTAGACGATTATTTCCTTAATAATATGTATGTAATATTACAAATTGTAATTTAGCATGAGATCATTGTAATCCTTTTTACAACTGTGTAACAGCGAACCATTGTTTACCTCCTTTCAATATGTTTAATCTATCCTCTTTGTATGTTTCTTTAATCTCTTACCGTTCAAAATACTGGAAATTAGGTGCCTTTGGTTGAGCTATCGTCGCCGCGGTTTCAACGATTAATCCAAGTAAACAGGCAACGATTATTGTCGCAAAGATCATGGTCGTCCACTGAAAGTATGTCAGTTCGTATTAGCGTGTTGAAACAAAAATATGCGAAAAGGTATCCTACATTTATCGTATACATATATCTTAGATGAATCTATTAAATGTTTCATAATAAATAGTACGAAAAAGAAAAAGAAATGAGCATCGTTTTATGTGGCACGTGCACCGTAAACAGGTCAAGAAGTACCTACTTTAGACCTACTTTAGCCAAAGATTACATATTCCTTGAATCCTTTTTAATTTACTGTAAATGTTTACACAAGCATAATTCTATTTACGTATGTTTCTCTACTTGCACATTTATCTTTATTTTTATTTTGAAGTTTTATTTCGTTCGATTTTTAGTTAGTTTACTTACGGGAGCGTGTCTTGCCATTTCGGTGACCGCAGGGTAATACTTTCAATTTGCAGAACGAAAAGCAAATTCGTCACAAAGTGTAACACCAGATATGCGAGTGTCTCTATTCCGATGTATCGTTTTTCATCGAAATACAAATAATGTAGATTATTTTAATTGAGAAAGAACGAGAGGAAGACGATACTACGGCCCGTACGATCGGTCTGTTTCCGTTTTTCTGATTCTACTTTTAGTTTGCCTTATTCCGAAGTCCGTTACTGTGCTTCATTCCGTCCCCACTTCGCCTTTTCTTTGTATGAAGTGAAAGTCGTACATTTTACATACGCGCACCTGCTAAGATTGCGACGAATTGAATTTTTACGCACTACTGTTATTTGGAATTCGTCGAAAGTCGATTATACAATTGACAATTGACGAAATTCCTTGAAAAAAGCATGACTTTGAAGTCTAAATAAATATACATACTTTTAAAGCAGAATATATTTTTTTAAATAAAAAGGAAGACGAAGAAGGATTGTATTTAAGTATAAAGTATAATATATTTAAAAATATTACATACAAAATAGAATACTATTTATCCAATTTAAATACTTGAAAGAAAAATGTTTATTTTTGTTTTACTAAAATACACTTGATTTTTTACTACAATTAGCGTAATCAATTTTACTTATAAGATAGTTTTCATTCATTTTTGATATATTTCTTTTTGCAGATTAGCGATTTCCTATTAGTTTTTACGCAGATCTTATTAATGGCTCCTGGATTCCGACTCCCATACCGATCTTTGCTATTGCGATCTCTCCATGACGACCATTTTCCTTCTCGTATCTGATTCTTCTCTGTTTCCCATCTTCTGGATCAAAGTGCCATTGTGTTTGCTGCGCAACGATTAATATATGATTATTCACTTAATGCAAGTAATCGTACCATTCTTAACTAGATTTTCTCAGAACTTTTATTTTAACCTTGATTTTCTGTTTCACAGAATATTATACTTGCCTCGTGGATGAGCGGTATCCCCGCTACGTTATACTGAATTAGATCGTGAATAAATGAGAAAATGCTGATGCCTTCGGCGACCGATACGATTCTATCAGCGTTAAGCAGCAAGACAAGAAAAATCGAAATTGTCTAAAATGTCCAAAAATTTATCGATGTAATTTAATCCTAGTTCTATATGCATAGAATAGTATGTAATAAACGCGTATTCTTGCATGATTATTTTGTAAATTATTATTCTTTATTTGAGCATGTTCAATCAGTATAAGAATGCTTTATACTAAATTGTTATGTAAATGTAAAATTCACAGTTTTTATTTTCGTATATCATTAATCTTTGAGCTATAATTTTATATTTTCTTCTATGTATCCTATTACGTTATATTTATTTAATTTCTCAATGTTTTATACATATTTCTTTTGTGCTTACAAAAAATTAGAAAGAAGATTAGCAACGAACGACGATATTAGTAAATTTAATCTATTTATACAAATGTGTCATCTTTTTCAAGCTATTACGAAACTTATTATTCTGCGAATTCACTTGTAACGATTATACGACTTAATTTTGAAACACGTCATGCACGAATGTAACTTATCCCTCTTATTAAGTTCAAGCATGCGTTCAAATATAAAATAATTCCAACAATTTCTCTTATTTCTTCCCTTATAAATAACCACAAAACACAAGTTTTACATCTCTACTATTCATTCTAACTGATTACTAGCTCCAAAACCACTTCAGAGAAGGAACTACAAAAACGATCGAAAAATCGCTGTTTGCAATTGTGTAGTAAATTGTAACTACCAAACTACGGGGGAAATCCATGTTGTTCCTCTTCGAGGTGGTCACGTAGGATCACGTTGACGACAGCCTGATTGATGATATCGGAATGAGTGCGGAATACCAACTAACTCTGCTCAGAAGGACACAGTGGAAAAGAAATCAGTTGGTATATCGTGGCAGTCTGGCGCAATGGAATCAGTGAAAGTAAAGAAAACCGATGTCGAGGAAGGAGGCGCGAATCGTTTGAAGAGCAACGCTTCGACGATTGACAATTCTATCACGAAAAAATCATAATGTATTCTATGCACGAAATTTTCACCCACTCGAAAGACATAAAGGTGAGTGGGCACCATGAATGATGGGATATTGCTTTCCCTGTCTTCCTACCTGGAGGTTCGATAAAAGAAAATGCGCGCGAGCCACGCGTTAATATTAATCTGCGCGGTAAGTGGATCTACGCTCGGATATATCGATCGTGATCTACACTAAAAACTTATCAGAAAATCGTTTCATGATTGTTTTATTGCATGTACAGCTGTGCATAGTAGTCCAGTGCGATGGAACTGTTTCAACTCGAGTCGCTAGGACACTTCCGTTTGGCTTGTCTCCCTCGAGATGGATGGCCACGATTCGTTCGCTATGGTCTAGTGGAAGATTTTGGGAATGGCCAAGAAACGGTGTGGATGGTTTTCTGAGACTGGTAGCTTCTCCGGACACTAGGAAGAAGATGATGTTTGAATTCAGACCAGAGGATGGACCTCGTGCCTCGTTTGATTATCAGAGACGCTATGGCTATCGAGGACAACGACTGATTGAATTGCTTGGTTCTGGTTTCCATCCGGATGACGTGCCTTATCAAGAACCGTTGCCTGCTTCCGTGTTGGTACCTCCTCCGCTTCCCTTCTAATTGCTGTGTATTTTATCAATTTATATGGATTTATATGAAGGAATACGAAAGCGATAGAAAATAGAAAGGAGTGATTAAATGTGTTTCTCAATCAAAGTGAAAAATGGAATCAGACAGCCAGGATTTTAATGTAGTCTATATGAAGACCGGTGTCACTGTTCCTCCAGGTTGCTTGCCATTTGTTTGCTGCTGTATAGAAATTGAGGAGTGCCTGAAATCAATGATATTGTGTTTTAAATGTCCTGTTTGTGGTAATGGAAGTCGAATTTTTTAAGTAGATGTACCTTCGATTCGACGTCTCTCCAGGGCTTTGCGTACTCGCTGCTGATGCAGCCGTCTGGGAAGACCAAGTGACCTCCTACGGCTAGACCGATGTTTATATAAGCCTGTTAAAACGTGGAAAATGTTAAATGAACTATTTAGAATTAAAGATTATAGAAAAGGCATAAGTCATATTCTTCTTCTGTAAGAAAACAATTTTTAAATTCAATCCTTCAACTACTTAATGCACATGCTCGTGACACGTAACGATATATTACTCTAAGTATTTTCTAATTTAATTAGATCCAGGTACTACGATATTTTATATTAAAATATGTATGTATTTTAGCCGTTTTTTATTATAAAAAGATTTAATTGCTTGCGTTACTAAACCAAAGAAAGATTTGCGCGTGAAGGAGTTAGTTTACTGTTCTTTTTTCTACAAAAATTGTGCATTTGTTGGCAAGTCTTGCATTTTTTAAGGTTGTTCTACATTTCAGTTATGTATTTCTTTCAGCCACCAAATAGTATAAACATCAGAAAATTACTAAAAATAGACTTTTCATATTTCTTCCTTGTGATCTTAGATTGTTAGCAGTATTACAAGACGAACAGATAAAGAAAGATGGTGATATAGGCACGGGAAAAAATGTAAAATTAGTTACATATTTGCAGTTTAAAGTACTAACCGGATTATTGAACAAACTTGGTGGAACTTCTTGATCGCCATACTGTTCTTCATCAACCTTGAGCGTGATTCGATCGCTTTTCCATTCCAAATCGTACACATGATAATCATCTGACC
Source organism: Bombus huntii (assembly GCF_024542735.1). Lineage (NCBI taxonomy): Eukaryota > Metazoa > Arthropoda > Insecta > Hymenoptera > Apidae > Bombus > Bombus huntii. The sequence continues at coordinate 16,615,950 of NC_066242.1, read as the reverse complement.
ATAATTTCGTCGAAGTCTTTTTAGGAAGCATGAGTCGATTATCACGTGGAGAATGTTGGTTTATGGTCGTCGCATGAGCTCCAGCTACGAGAATGTGCCCGCTAATGTCGTCTCCTCTTCGCGTTTTGAGGAATGGATTTCCGTTTGAATGAGCCACTATGATGTCAGAATGGAGCGGCGAATTTGGTGTACTTTCGTTTATGTTCTCTAGAGTGAGTACTAAAATATAACAATGAATTATACACCATTTACTAAATTAAATAATCGATCTTGATAATTGAATTTTTTAAAATAGTGACACACAGTACAGTACAGAGCCTCCCATATCCGTACTAATAAGGAGACAAAATTGTCCGGATAGTGAAATCTTCGACAAAAGAAAAAAAATCGCTTTTCTCAAAATAGAGATCAAAAAAATTGTTAATTTGTTTCAATATTTGAGGATTTTATATTTCTCTGGCTGCTAGAAGCCATTGAGGTCTTTTATTGAATTATTTATCATTTATTTGTACATAATCCTTACCTCGCGGCTTATGATAGCTTCCGGTTTGTACAATACATTCCTCTTTTTCTACAATACATTCTGGTCTCTATGTTAAGATATATTTATAACTGTCTATATCTATTTGTTCAATTTTCCGTATGTATCTCAAGTTTTATATGTTTATGACACATTTGTCACTCATAAACTATATATCGTATTTTGGCAAGTATTTCTTGTAGATGTGAAAATAAGTCATATAATAATATACACATTCAATAACATATATCTACGTACATAGTACGTAACGAGAGTTCGGATGCAAGAGGCTCTACTGTTTATTAATTGGTATATTTGGCAGTTAACAATTAATTCGCGAAATATCATAACTATATAAAGATCCACAAAATGTACGATAGAACTCACAAGGATATAACCAGTCACCACGAGGCAATTTGGCACGGATTTGAATGCGTCCGTGCTGGAAAGCGAACGATGACTTGGTATTTAATCGTCCTGATATAACAGGCGGTAAAATGTACGCTGCAAATGCATTCCGTTTGCAATCATCGGTATTAGCTACGCCTGTACAGCTAAAGAGACATTCAAGATTTTTAACATGACGATTATGACTTCATTATGATTGACTTTGTGATAATTAAAATTTTACCTCGTCAAAGTCAGATTTCCGTTTGTAACGAAGTTGGGACCAAACTTATCATTGGTGAAGGTTGGTTTAATATGCAAAATACCATCTTTGACTTCCACGTTGTCGCTATTCTTCATGTATACGACAAATTCATAATTCTAAAATAAAACAATAAATTTTTAACTGTCTTAATTCGATTTTATCTATGTTATTCCTTAACATATTAGATTTATTATTTCTAGAGAGGACAGAATACATGTTACATGTCTTCTACTATCTTCTTTAATAATTTAAGTCTATCTATAAATTCAAACGTGATTAGTATATTTACCGGAATGCCAGAAAAACGCTCGAGGTTCGTCCAAAGATTCGTATTAAGAAAATCGAAATTTTCTTCGAAGATCGTTTGTCCTGGACAGATAGTTTTTCCTTTCGTCTGCTGATTTATCGAACTACCTTCAAAGATTTTAGTCTGCGATGGTGTCGAACAGGTGATGTTATCTGCGGTACCTCCGTCCACTGGAGTTCCATCGTAATTGTAAAATTCTAAAGACAGAAAGAGTAAGATGAACGGTCAATGTTTTACAGAGAAACAGTACCAAAATCATTTCTTTTATTTTCAACAAACCTTTGACTTCGTACTCTTGGTTAAGTAAATTATAACCAAGACCTTCGTAAACGACATGGAGCCAATAATAAATCTTGTCGCCTCGTTTTAATCTCGTGCTTCTATCTTCATATGTCCAACGGCCATTTCTTTTTTTTATGATGTCAATGGCAATAGTACCCGCTTCAAGGCTGTAGAAATCGTCGTTAAATTTTACGTGAAATGCGACCAAACTAATACCATCCTCATCTGAGCAGAAAAAGTATTTTCTTCGTCAAAAATTGTCAGTGTTTTTAGAGATACATTAATCTCACGATATACAATTTAAAATAGTAGAATTTTGTAAGTATGTATAAATATAGCTCTAAAGAGTTAAATAAGAGATTCGTGCGCAGAGATTTGTTTTATCTACAATAATTTACATGATAATGAGTACTATACTTTGCATACTTATTTACATATTTTTGCCTGTTATGTATATTATAGTGGTAAAATGGATCATTGAAGAAACCTATTCAGAGTACAATACAAATTTTCTCGCAGTAATTTAATTCAAAATTATCGATGATAATATTTTTTTTTATATAAGCATAATCTTGTTTATTGTATAATATATCGTAACGAGGAAATTTCAAGTGCATCACTATTGTATCAGTGTGCGTGCAATGTACAGATTAAAATATGCAAATTCTCTACTGAGTCATCAATCAAAGATTATCACTGGAACTATCGAATTGTGCAATTCGATGCACGAGTAATTTCTTTTGCGAATTAAAATATTACACTTAGAATTGTTACATCAAACGCAAAAAGGGTATCGCAAGATATTTTATACGTGTTTTTCGTGTGTATACAATTTTCGTACTCTTCCTTTAAACAAACACATTCCTTTCGTTAAGCTGTAAAATATTTCCTTGTTCCTGTTCATTTTCGACGGTTATCTCTATCAACCATTTCATTTGAATAATTTTTAGAGATGCACCGACTAAGTCGACCAATAAATCGTCTTTCAAGGCTATTGCCGATTATTTTCAGACACGTTTAAACCCAAGCAGAAAATTGTTTACCTCTTTTTTATTTTTATTCTATTATAAAATTAAAAAATTATGACCAAAGTTTCTAGTTAATTGGTATTTATTTAGTTTATGTATCTGTAAGTATATTTAATTACTTATGTTATTTAATTAATTTAATTAATTAAGTTAATTATTAACCTGTGTTAATTATGTACCTGTAAGTAAATATACCATGTTACTACATATTGAAAAATGTTAAAATTATACTAATGACGAAAAAGAGAGAACATCGTATTTTTTTTTCTATGCTTTAGCAAGATGCCTTAGCACTTAAGCCAGATAATCGGTCACAAGTCGGTACATCTCTCATAATTTAAAAAAAATAACAGAACACAAAAGTTGCACAAAGATACTGGTATCAAGCAAATATACATATAGATAGTAGACAACAAAAATAAGGAATCCTACTCACCTGGAATAGACATCCGTAATCCTTTTGGATAAAGAGGTTCTACGCTCGCTGCTGGAGGAATATATTGTGCTGAATTTTCTTGAATTACTACGTTAAACAATAAAATGGCATTAAGAAGTAGCCACTTCGTTCCGAGAACGCTCATGATGACCACGTTCGATGATACTGCCGGTACAAGCGATACTGAGGAGTAGAACGCTGCTGTGGCGTTTTATTAGAAACAGGTTTTTATATAAATACATATGCATAACGTATATTTATCTCTATGAAGCTTCCCATCTCGGAAATGATCTTCCACTCTTTCACGGATTGGCGATTCTCCGACTGACGCTAAAAAACTCTATTCAGTTAATCGAACAACGTAAAAATCATGAACTACAGAAGTGATTAATAATTGGTTTGATTCATTTCGTTGATCGCCAATACATACGTATAATCTTTATATTGTTGCTTCGATGAAACAGTCCAAAAATTGAAGTTAAAATTCCAACTAATTTATATATCTTATTAATCTTTAAATATAATGCGAAATTCACTTTTTAATCTATTTTTTATTCCAATAATTTTGATTTTCAATTGCTATTTTAATTACAGACAGCAAAATTCAGTAGGAATATATAATTACGTAAAAATGATTAATTATTGTTCTATGAAATATTGTAATTCTCGTAAATTATTAATCGTCGCTCAATTTTTTTTAATCGAGTAAAGAGAATACTTGGCTAAAGTAAGGAACTAAATTAATTAGTTTATATCACACGATATTCTCGGTTTTCCCAGTATTTTGTAAGAGTTGAAGAATTTCTCCGATAGATAAAATGTTTCTCGATTACGATATGTATTGGTACTAATATATGTTTCTTGTCTCTATCATGTAGTAGTAAATGATTGTTGGTATCATTTCACAATCTTTATATATTCATTTCTTTTTGATGACAGCGACACGAGAACGCTGATAAAACAGATTTAATCCGCACAAGTGAGATATTTTTATTAATTTTGCTGGTTTACTTTTTTTGTAATAATAATTCGTTTCGTAAAAGATAGAGAAGGACTTAAAATTAATAATTTTAATTATGGAAAATACATTCCTTATGAAAACAATATTATCAACTTTAGTTTTTCTCCTCAACTTCACTTTTTTTATTTTATTAAATTTTTTCTTAATTTAATCAACCTAAAAAATCTGAAACATTATTAAAGAAATAACAAGAAGTATCAGAGAAAAGAATTATTGATATTCCTGTTATTTAATAATGCTTTAAAACGACCTATGGTCGACATTACGTCTAATTGTTTAACGAAGAAATGTGTAAAGAGAGTAAAAATATATTTTTGTAGCTCGTTATATAAACCGCGTAGAACGCAAGAATTAAACTGCATTTAGGGACTTCTTTTTGTCGTTTAGTGTCCAAAATTAATTGACCCGCCTACGATCATATAAACAGGTCTCGACCGTATTCGTATAAACAGGTATCTCGACACTCATATACCTACATGATTATCTAAACAGATCTTGATGATTATATACCAAAGTCTAGGAAAAATCGTCCGAAAATTGAGTCGTAAAATATCAATATGGAAGGTTCTCGTTTTGCGCATGCGTAAAGTGCTATGAATGCTTCGGACAGAAACGGGAACATTCTACTTATCTTTATCTGCCTCGCAAGAACGTGGACTTTATTGACCTTCCGTGTTGATTTTTTATGACTAGACACGGCTCAATTTTCGGACGGTTTTCTCTAACGAATATCGAAACCTGTTTATAAATTTGTTTATATCCAGAATGTCTCCGTATCTCCAGTACGATCCTATTACGCTATCATGAAAACTTGCCTTCAATATAGTCACATAAATTTAAATTTACTAACTGATTGTATATACGGATAGAAAAGTCTGCATTGTTCAGATATTTACCAAGAAATAACTCGGGAAATTAGAAGCACTTCATCAAGTAACGTCCAGTTGAATGCCGCATTGACAATTTTGGGACAAGTCACCTATAGTCTGTAAAGAAGTTTGGATTTTCTCGAGATCTTTTTCTTTGACAATCCATGTAAACTTTCCTAAACGTTTTACCATCTCTCATGAGATATTTTTTTTTTTCGCGCGTGCTAGTTTCTAAGTACATACAATCTTGGAAAAAGTTTTAGATTTGAACTACAAAAGTTCTTTCAATTTTCACGGACTTCGGCGAACAGAACGGTTTAGTGAACCATGGGCACCAACTCACTCACTCTTTTACCCTAAAGCTGCAAACTTAACGTAACACCTGGTAACGCTCATATGAAACAGGTCTGGACACTCACTAGGGAAACCCGTTCATCTTTTGATTCAAAAAATACCAAGATGGAGAGTGAGGAAAAGCCTCGCTCTGTGAAACAAACAGAAATAGATAGAGTGAGTCTGTCATTGTGTGAAATATTCGTAATATCTATGCATATGTATATTCGCATTACGCTTGCGTAAAAGGGACCTTTTCTTGCTTTACATCTTGATTTTTTTCGACTCAAAAGATGAATGGTTCTATCAATGCTTTCAGTATCGAAGTGTCTATACTCCAGACGTGTTTATACTATCGTAGTCTCCAGTCGCCATAAGTTCCGATCAGTTTCGACGTTTTCGTGCCAAGTTTCGATTTAGTTGCTGTACAATAAAAAAAGCTTTTCGTGAATTGCATTTCAAAAGTGTAGCAGCTTCCTGGACATCCAGTCGTGAGTACTATCTTATTTCAACTACTTACATTGACATTTTTATTTTCGTTCTATACTTTCGGAAAAATGTTGGATATTGCCGAGCGAGTTTTTCGGATTAATGTGTTTAATATACGCAAACTTCTTTTATATTTATTGTGTTATCTTATCAGAAATTACTATATCATCATAAATGCAATTTTGAAGGATATATTTTAACTAAATTTAAATTGATACGTCTTCAATAATCATGGCGATCACATTTGGATGCTTATGAGAACGTTCTCCTGAAGTTTACAAACTTCTATACTTAACGAAGGCATTTTGAAGTTTTCGTCAGCATCATTAACCTATTTAAGGAAAAATCATTTAATCCCTGTCTTTTTCTTTATTATTGTGTTTAATCTCGAATAGATTAATGCATTTTATTTGGTCCAATTCGACTTCTTACAAACTTAATATATTGGATATTCCCCCTTTTTATATACAAGTTTATATAGCACTTTTGTGTACTATTTATATATTATGTAATAAGATGTATTTTCGATCACTTTGTATTTCATTTTGTGAAATATAATAAATATTGCGGTATGTTTGGTATTGGCTCTAGGTTATTTCCAACAACTACAGTTTTGATGTTTAAAACACATATCTGTTTTATATCATATGTTTTGTTGGATGTAATATCTTGGTATATTATAATACTGTTTATATTCTTCTAAGTTAATGAATTTGAATGTTTATGAAAGCATATTAATTATACATATTTAAAGCATATTTTTATATATTCTGAATGATATTTAATACAATAATTTTAATTCGATCTATTTCAAATCTACTTCGTTATTTTATGTAACTTCAACTTTTAAAAGGTTTTACTTATACTTGATAAAGGGAAAAGCATAAATATTGGCTAAATGTGAAAAATATTTATATATATTCAGTCTTAATATGAACCTAAATTTTTTAAAGAGTCTAGTTATTAGAATAATTCTTTTTATCTATAGCTTCTTTTTACATATTACTGTGTATTAATGTCATATTGCATTTGTATTGTCAGATATTTATTAATTTTCATATATTATTTCATATATATTACTTATAAATGTTTCACTGATTTTAGATTCTTTTGCGAGATATTTTGTGAATGAGTGTATCTTATCTATCAAAGAAATATATTGTACATATATCAGTATATAAGCAAATAATTGCATAATTATGACATTTACATTGTTTGTATTTTAACAATGTATCTTATATCTACAAAATTTGTAATGTTTTGCATTTAGTAACTTTTTAAAGGATATGATAATCATCTTATAACTATTTGCTAAGTGCAGAAGATTAATAGACTGAACATTTAACTTATTATATTTTTATGTTAATGTATTTGTACAAATATTGGTGAATGTGTGTTTCTGATTTATACCGAACATATTTTGTATTATTTTATTGACTTGTAAGTATTCTGATGATGTGTAGTTTTCTCTACATCCGTTTTACAAGTCTTTCTATTTCTTTGATCCCCTATATTTTACCTATTACAAAACAATAAAATCACTATTGAAATTTAAGAAATAAGTTTCTACATATTTTATTATTGTGGCGATTAAGAAAATTTTAGGTAATTTGTAACACATGGTTGAAACACATTTTATATTTATATATATAGTTTTAACTTTTATATTTTTGTAAAACTGCCTTAATATTGACTAAAACTTACAGATATTTTTAAACTGCTGTATGTATAATTTTTATTAATATGTTTAATTAATAATTCCTGAGACATTTTTTCATTTATGTATGATTGGTGATTGTACCATAAAAGGAAAACAAATAACTGAATAGAGATTTTTACTATATTTTATACACGTATGTGGTGGTAACTCTATAACAATTTTCTTTGAATATAAAATAGCGTCCAAACGGACTGCGGCCCTTAAAACAGTTTGGAATGCACTAGCAAACCATTTGCTAGAGCGAGAGAGATTTAGAAAATGCAAAATTGGAACCAATGGCAATTGTCAGCTGGTGCTGTTGCTACTCCAATGCCACAACCACCAGTTGGTTATGCTGTACCAGGAACAGATCCTACGGCTATGATGCAAGCATACATGCAGTATTATAATCAACCAGTAAGTATTTTATTAAATATCTCTATATAATATATGAAAAAAATAAATCTCGCATTAATTGATATATATGAAATTTTCTTTGAAAATTTGACATGTTAATTACAAATTTGTTAAAATATTGTCATATGTACTTATTTCCCATTTAACTAATGAATTTATCAATTTATTTAACATAACATATAAATATTTCTATATTATATAATATATGTAGAATACCACAATTATACTGTTTTATTAGGCACCTAGTGGGTATACAGCTGAACAATGGGCCGCAGCTCAACAACAAAACTGGGCTCAGTGGCAGCAATGGCAGCAACAATATCAGCAATGGCAAGCACAGTATGGGGAGAAGGTATGTAAAAGGCATAAATAACATAAAAATGTATTCATTCATTAATTCAATTTTGAACTTTGTTTCAGTATCAAGAAACAATGAAACACATGTCAGCCCAGAACATGAGCTTAGCTAATCAGGTGTCACAGTTACCAATCGTACAACCTCCACCACCTCTTCCAAAAGAGGATACAAAACCGCCATTACCTCCTAATAATATGAACACATATCAATTTACAAGCATGCCTCCTCCACATCAAAACAATCTTCCATTATTTCCCGTTAAACAAAACGCGAATACACCAATGCAACAAACAAATATACAAAACTGTCCTCAAAATCCCCCTTTACCTCCAAATCAGCCACCATTACCTCCTGAAAATAACAATAGTAGTAAAGAAAATAATAGTTTAAATGGTAAACGCAGTAATAGTATCGGTAGTGAATCTAATAGTGCTAAAAAGTTGAAAATTGAAGATGAAGAACTAACTGAAGCTGAGAAAACATTTGACGCTCAGTTTAAACAGTGGGAGGAGCAGTTTAATAAGTGGAAACAGCAAAATGCTAATCATCCAGACAAGGTAAGTGATATTACAATTATTATTACATATCAGCTACAGAGAAAATCAAATATGATGACTAAAACATCAGTAAGTGATTTACTGCTAGTTCTAGTTTTATTCGAAAAGGGATTATTTTATTATAGACCCAATACAAACAATACGAAGCTAAATGGACATCCTGGCGAGAGAAGCTTATCGAACGACGTGAACAAATGCGTAGGAAACGCGAGCAACAAAAGCAAACTGTTGTTAAAGTAGATATTGAAAAGAATAAAGGCTCGTCTGGTGATGATAAAATACTGAACATTCTATCCAGTACAGAAAATCAAGGATTAATTAACAATTTATTGGGTATTGGGAAAACTCTTGGCTTAACTGCAAAGCAGAGTATTAATGTACCTCCACCGCCACCGCCGCCACCAGCAACAGAAACAGTAGCGTCTAACATTCAAACGGCAACCTCCTCTCAAGTATCACAGTCGTCGACAACTCAACTACCAGTCATGAACATGATGTCTTCTAATATGACTTCGTCACCTTGGAATTCTCAACAATGGACAGCACAGTATAATGCAGGCGTGAACGTATCGAATTTCTCTAACTTCCAAGCTATGACTGGAGTACCTCCACCTCCATTTAATATGCCACCAACTCAAATGCCTCCACCAAACTTTACACAACCGCCGCCGAATTTTCCAGCTATACCAAACTTTTCACAACCACCGCCAGGTTTTGTTAGCAATGACTCACGACAGAATCACAACGTACGACCTCCAGTTCCACCCAACATGCAAGGAAGGCCTCCTTCATTCGGAATGAATACTGGTAAAGGTCCAGATAATAATTTGATACACAACGAACGTCAAAATCAACCTGGTTCTATGAGCAACTTTGACTCAGTAGGTCATCAGGGTAATTTCGGTATAAATGACGCTGGGCATCAAAAGGAAGGCATACCAGCAGAACGTTTTGGTCCAGATAGTATAAATGATCAACAAGGTAATCAATTTCGCAATGATATGTTTGGTCAACGAAATGAAAATTATAAATTAAACGATGAACGAGTATCTGAAGCCGAACAATTTAGAAGAGAAGATAGGAACTATCAAGAACACGGAAATAGTCAGTTCAATCAACAGAAAATGAACTTTAACAACGATAGATTTGCTTCTGGAAACGATCGGTTTGGGCCAGGAAACAATCGGTTTGGTCCAACGAATGATAGATTCGGACCTGGAAACGATCGATTTGGACCTGGAGATAACAGATTCGTTGCTGGAAATGATAGATTTGGACCAGGAGGTGACAGGGTAGGACAAGGAACTGAAACTGTTAATGATCGTTTTGGAACAAACAATAATCGATTTGGTCCAAATAATGAACCTTATGGTCCTGGGGGTGATAGGTTTAATAGGAATAGTATGGATCGTTTTGACCAAAAAGACGTAGTAGATAATAGACGTGATAGTTTTCCAAATGTTCCAAGGGGTTTCGGTAGGAATAATCAATTTGAACCACCAGATAAATTTGCTCCAGAACTAAAGAAGCTTATGGAAAAAAGGAGAGCAGCGATGGACGTATTCAAACCAAGCTATTTTGATTCTGATAAAAGTAGCAGCGTTGGTTCACTGAGTGAAAGCTTTAAGAAGATTACAGGTGATTCTCCATTCATGAAATCTGTTGGAAACCAAAATTTGGGACCTCGTGGATCTTCTAACTTTGGATCAGGCGCACCTGGTAATTTCAGAATACCTGGAGATTTTAAGCTTCATGGAAATCCTGACTTTGGACCCCGTGCTCTTCTAGGTATTGTACGCAACAATTCGTTCGATTCGCGGGATTCATTCAAAGGATCGAATTCTAGTTCACAACAAATGCAAGATCTTATGCATACCGAACCTAGATCGGAAATGGCGAATATCGGAAACGACACGAATGTGAAGAACGAGGTTAAAAATGAATCTACTACTGTAGTAGAACAAGTTGCGGTAAATAATTCAAAATCGACTGAACAAAACGTCGATAATATACAAAAAGACAGTTCTGAAAACTATTCAATACAGAAAGACATTCCATTACTAGAAAAACCACCTTGGGTTAACGCTCAACTTCCTGAAGATAGCTTATTGCAGAAGGATAGTATTAAGGAGGAAGAAATTCCGTCTACGAACTACAGCTCTTCAGAACAGGATCCACAGAATGCTTTCAAAGAACAAACAGAGGTAAAGCAAGAACTATCTAATAATGATAGTGAAAATACCGAGAAAAAACCTGAAGTGTTACCTTTTATGGGAGAAAATGATCTAAAACCTGAAGATTTAAATATGGAGCCACCGCCTGAATTACCCAATTTAGGTCCTGTTCTTACAGACACTAATGAACCTACTGATTCTGTACAAAGAACAGATGAACCATATGATGGAAAAGAGTCTTCCTTGAAATCATTTGTAAGTAACACTGAATCTTATGAACCAAGAGGACCTTTTGATGCTACATTTGGTCCAAGGGGAATGCCATTTAGATCAAGTACACCTTTTTTGAGTCCAAGAGGTTCTAACAATGTAAGATTTCCTATGTTTGAACCACCATTTAATTCTTCTGGTCCAAATCCGTACTCATTAGGTCCTCGTGGACCCAATGATGTACAATTTGGTCCAAGAGCTTTGAATGATGGGCAATTTGACTCAAGAGGCTCGAACGATGGACAGTTTGGTCCAAGAGCTTCGAATAATGCGCAATTTGGTCCTCGAGGTCTTGGTGATGGACAATATGGCCCTCGAGGTACTGGTGATGGACAATTTGGTCCAAGAGCTTCTAATGATGGGCAGTTCGGTCAACGAGGTCCAAACGATGCACAATTTGGCCCAAGGGGACCTAATGATGGACAATTTGGTCCTAGAAGTGTCAATGATGGAATGTTTGGACCAAGAGGTCCTAATGATGGATTATTTGGGACGAGAGGACCCGTTGAAAATCAATTCGGTTTAAGAGCTCCTAATAATGCACAGTTTGGACCTAGACCTTCGAATATTGGACAATTTGGCCCCAGATATGATGCTCAGTTAAATTTAAGCAGACCTAATGATGGACAATTCGGTCCTAGAGGGACGAACGATGGTCAATTTGGGCCCCATGGGCCTAATAATAGACCGTTTGATAATCGAGGTCTTTGCGATCAGTTTATGCCCAGAGGACTTAACGAAGGACAGCCAAGATTTTCAGGACTCAATGATAGACTTTTTGGTTCACGACGCAATGATCCACCTTATCAACGAAGTCCGGGTGGTTCGAAAGGTGCAAACGACGGCGGCCAGTTTTCAAATAGATTTAATGAAAAACAATTTGATAATTCTACTGATGGATGCTTTGGTTCACAGAGTTCTAATGATGCATATTTTGGTCCACGAGGTCCAATAGGTAGCTCAAATGACACCTCTTTCTTATCTCGAGGGCAACCTGACAGATCTTTTGATAATCGACAACTTGATGTCAGAGGAATTGGAGAACTTAGATCAAAAGGACCAATTGATAATAATTCTGGTTCCAAGATACAGGGTACTTCAGAAATAAGTGGTGATGGTGGAGTATTCGCTAACAATGAGCAAATATCAATTGATGAAAGTATGCAACAGAGGCAATTCGATTCTAATGATGCGCAGAACTCGCTCTGGAGGCAACCATACTCTAAAAACAGCTTCGGAGATGTGGATCAAAGATCTGGAAGAGGCTATCTTGATAAATCCATGTTGCCTCAAAATGAATCATTTAATCAGAGTATAGCGAACGACATAGAACGACGATCTCCTAAGAATGGAAATAAATGTAACGTTCCTGATAAAAGATCAGAGAGAAATATGAACGATATAACGGTGAGTGATTACAAGACTGGATACACAGAATCTTCCGCAGGTTCTGATTATACAAAATTCGATAACTCTAATATATACGTGAAACGACCTATGGATAACAGACAAAGCCAAGTCAGGTGTTCAGCTGTGAAAGAATTTTGTATAGAGAAACAATTTAATTATAATCATAGCGGGGCTAGTAGCGACAAGAAATTTATCGAACATATACCTGCTAAAGTAATAGATTATGCCCACACTTCCCGATCATCGAATCAAGATCACTTAACTCCTGTGCAATGTTTCGACTATGGACATGGCAATTTAAAACCTCTAGTGCCAGAGCATGAAGTGTACCCAAAGAAAGATTTTAGAAATTGGGAGGAGAACGAACAGAATTTAAAAGATTATACAGAGAAAATCAGAAGGTACGAATGTTATGCGAACAAAACAGAATCTAGGCATCCTCGAGACTACAAACAAAGAAGGAATAGCGAAGAATTCATAGACGATAGAAAACCTGAAAGGGAACGCAGAGAGAAAGAGGACTATAAAGCGAAAGAACGTGATGATAGGATATTTGATCATACATCTGACAAAGATCAAGATAACCGCTATGATAAGAGTCCCATTAAAGGTAATTTGATGTTAAGTTGCAAAAATATACAGTTTTTTATATCAAGTATTATTATTGAAATCTGTTCAATATTAATGAAAATATTAATGAAAATATATTCAGATAAAATACATAAGTATTTATTGGTATTTAGTTATTAAATTGTATAGACAATTTTATGTTTATTATCATTTTTCCCAAATGTAGAAAGAACGCGGGAAAGATGTGAACCGTCTCAGAAGGAAACGACTAAAGAGAATGACAAAGATGAAGACAGGTATAGTACACCAAATATATTATTTATAAATTTATCTGCATAATTATGTATATAAATAAAGTACCATAAATTATTATTCATATTGTTTAACATTAATGTGAATTAATTACGTTTGAAAATATATAACTTTATTTAGATCGAAAGGAAATATAAACTGGCAGGAGAATTCGAACAAGAACGTCATAGATACAAAGCCATCAGAGAACAGGTATGTTTTTTTGATTACTAAATGCGTCCTAAATGTTTTAGTCTTTGAAATATTGTAAAATAAACGCTTTCATGACTTTTGTGTTCTTAAATTTACATTTTAATACACATTGGTGTCCATCTGTAGATATAATGTTTCTGACAAGTATTGCATTTTGCATAAAGTATGAAGACTTATTTATGCAAATTCATACCCTCTCTCTCTCTCTCTCTCTCTCTCTGTGTCTCTCTCTTTCTCTGTTTTTAAACTGCTAAAATGCAGTTGTAAAATGTCATACTTTTATTCATTGTGTCAATATTATTGGCACATAAAAATATTTCGAAAACCATTGGTTTTCTTCATTAACAATGTTATATATATATATATATATATACATGTATTTTTATGTGGCTATATTATTAATGCCACTATATTGATTAATATTATGTAACCACATATTAAGCCACGAAAATTTTATTTATATGCGTAATGCAAATGAAAACTATTTCTGAAAATTATTTATGCTTCTGCTATTTTATAATATATATCGTAAAATTTTTTAGAATTAAACGCACGGATCACATAGCGGCATAATACAAACACATTTCATTTTAATCTGTTCGTATTATGTGCAAACATGTTTCTTGTGATTTAATTCATTTACTTTAATAAGATAACATGGAAAACATTTGCTATTTTCAGGTGATGGCTATTTTTTAAAATAGCTTCCAGAAGGTTTCACTTATTTACTGTGCTTAATACAATTTTGAAACTTTTTAATATCGTAATACCTTGTGCAAAAAACATCAAATATAGCACATTTAAATTTGAATATACCAGTCCTTACTACTTACAATTATTTATCTCTATTGTTATTTCTTTTCCATTATGTTGTACAAAAAGAGTATTATATGTTCTTTATTCTATACTTAAAGATTATAAGTAGATTATATAAAAACCTTTTAAATAAGTTGACATTGTTTATTATAGTGTTACAGATGCTCAGCATAATGTGTTGGAATCTACACCAAAAACTTTGGAATTGGCAAAAACACCAAACTGCACAATGGTGGATGACTTATTGTGCCCTCCAGGTCGTCAGAACAGACCACCAAAAATAGCTATAATTTTAAGGGGTCCACCAGGCAGTGGAAAATCTTTTGTGGCGAAACTTATTAAGGTAAAGTTATATTTATTAAGATATAATTTACTTTGTCTTATAAATAACGATACAATTTCGAACATATCTTTTTATAGGATAAGGAAGTTGAACAAGGAGGTTCTGCACCACGAATATTAAGTCTTGATGATTATTTCTTGGTAGAGAAAGAGATGGAATCCACAGATGATAACGGAAAGAAAGTTACGGTTAAGGTATAAAACAAATTATTATTTTTTTAATTAAATTGAAAGTTTTAAGCACAAATAAATTGCAGCACTTTTTGATTTAATAAACTTTACAGGAAATGGTCTATGAGTACGAGGAAGCAATGGAGCAAAGTTACATCACATCTCTTGTTAAAGCTTTTAAAAAGAATATTACCGATGGTTTCTTTAATTTCATTATATTGGATTGTATCAACGAAAAAATATCCGATTATGAAGAAATGTGGAGTTTTGCTAAAACAAAAGGCTTCAAAGTAAGTTTTCATTGCAGCATCAAAATTCGAATAAATGAGAACAGAGAACAGTTCTTTGTTAATATTTTTTTACATAAATGTTTATAGGTGTATGTTTGTGAGATGGAAATGGATTTACAAATTTGTTTAAAAAGAAATATTCATAATCGTACAGAAGATGAAATAAATAGAATTATAGATTATTTTGAGCCAACTCCAAGTTATCATCAAAAATTGGATGTTAATTCTATGTTACAGGAACAAGCAATTGAAGAAGTATATTTTTTTTTATTAGGTTGTATATTTATCTTTTCAGATTCATATTAATTATTTACCTGATTTTAGGTTCATATGGAAGACACTGAAGAAATCCAGGAGAAATCTCCACAACAAAATGAAGATAGTCAAGATAGTCAAGATGATACTCAAGATACTATTGTAATTTACCAATTTCATACATATATATTTTTGTAAATATTAGGTTCATGATATATATATACTGTTATCTATTTATAGGGGGTTAGCAAGTGGGAACGTATGGAAGCAGAGGACAAATTAGGTACGTTATTATATACTTTGGAAGATATTAATATATCTTACAAACAATCTATATCTTGTCTAACGTTATTAATTATATCAATTTAAAATAGATCGTTTGGATGGGCTTGCAAAAAAGAAAAATGAAGGAAAGGTGCAAACTATGAAAGATTTCCTTCAAGTTCCTGACTATTATAACATGGAAGATACTTCTGGCAAAAAACGTGTAAGTATATTTTTATTTGATTTATCGATAAAATATACAGGTAAATTTATCATGAACTGTTGGATTTGATAGGTACGTTGGGCAGATTTGGAAGAACGTAAAGAACAAGAAAAAATGCGCGCTGTAGGATTTGTAGTCGGTCATACAAATTGGGATCGTATGATGGATCCCACAAAAGGAGGAAGCGCCTTAACACGCACAAAGTATATATGATTTAACTTTACCTCTAGGTTATCTAGAAAAAATTACAAAAATTGATATTAATCGCGTGTAAGTTCTAGTCTACAAATTTACACGATTATTTATTAAGACCCGTAAGAACGAATCTTTTTGCATTTTTACAAAGAACGAAGAATACTTCGTATTTAGAAATAAGATGTATGTAAAAGTGGAATTATAGAATTTATAATTAATTAAAGCTTATGTAAAAAGTTGTATTACGTAACATCAGAAAGAGTGTTTATGTTACAGTATTATTGATATCGTATAAAGACTGTTCTTTTAGCATAATTAAATTAAATGTTGCAATTAAATGTTACAATTTTATAAAATTTCTTACGAATCTGTTAATGTTGTGATATCTTTGCAAGAAATACTCTTAAAATTGGGCAAATCTTACATTATTGTATTGACAACAATTTATTTCAATGAAAAACATATACAATGCCAAAGCATTACGTTTGTATCTATGTAATTACATATATGTTTGTATATGTTTCCATAAATTGTTTTTTTCTTTTCCTTTTCGGAAAAGAATATTCAAATTTCATTTTAGAAATTGCGTATAAGGTGATGTATGAGCATCATTTTAACTTTCCTATAGTCTATAATGTGTATTTTTACAAATGTAAAAGATCTTTTTGTACATTTATACATGAACAGTATTTTTTCTAATCTAATTTTTTTTAATTATATAAAAATTTCCTAAAATCATGGATGTTGTTTTATTCTAAGCATTTAGAGTGTCGTTGTTACTATAAGTGTTTTTTTTATAAATATATATCTTTATACAGATATTAAATATTCAATGCCTTATATGATCATTATTATATTGCAGGTTTTTCTCACTATCATAATGACATATTTTTATTCGACTACAGTAGTGTACAGAAGTGAACACGAGATGTCTTCAAACTTTCAAATTCTTCAGATGATGTATGGTTCTATTATAGCCTTATAGAAAATCTAGGCTAGTGTAAATCTTGTTAATTTATGTAAAGCATGCTGTAATTATTGTACATAATATTAATGAAATTGTTTTCACGATACATTTCTATATTTACTTCATGCATAATAATAATAATAATGTATAAGATACACTGAAAGCTTAAATATACGTGATAATCGTACACTGCCGTTCAGGATTGTAGCATTATGAAGATATACTCATTATTCGATTCAAAGAATAATTGTATCGATAAAGTAAAAAAAGAGAATAATAAATTGTAGAAAATTGTTTAATACTTTATAATTATTATTATAATTACATTAGATTTGTTTTTCGAAAATAGAAAAATGTTTACTTACAAATTTGTACGATGTTGAATATTTAATAGAAAAAAAATATGTACAAATATATACATATGTATATATATAATTATGATACTTTTCAATCATACTTTTTAAATCAATATTTTGGACAAAAATGTTAAATTAATCTTTTTTTTTTGTATGTATATATATATATATATATATATATATATATATATATATATATATATATATATAATATCGTATTTAAATTATTTTTGTAAGGAATGAAGCAATGTAAAAGTAATAATGAATAATTTTATGTATCTTTTATGTATTATAATAGTATAATGTTTATTAATAATAATAATACTTATTAATATTTAGTAGTAGTATAATATACTTCATATTATTGTGCATTTAACAATATTACATAATCAAGATTAAGAATTTTTAGTATTCCAAATTTTAGTACATCTAAAACTTCATATATGTACTTAAAATATGCGGGTCTTGCGTGTGGCGCCTTTTTGTGTCACTAACATGGCATTCCGTTGCAATGTACAGTTGCCTTAAAACTTCTCGATGTTTACGTTTCATCGTATCTTATAGTTTTTGCTCTAAGGTTTCTTCCAGTGTCTGTCTGACGTGTACAAAAATCAAAGTGCACGATCATCAATAGGTTAGATTGTAACATCAAATCAAACATTTTTTTATTACTAAGAAATCGTATAATCATGCTCGACTTATTTACTATATTCAGTAAAGGTGGTATTGTTCTATGGTGTTTCCAAAGCACCTCGCAAATATTTGCTCCTAGTGTTAACGCACTAATACGAAGTGTCATATTGCAAGTAAGTGTTGCTGTCAATGATATTTATTTTTTTGAATTTCGTTACGTCCATATGGAATACTATTAAAAGTTTGATCTTAATGTTGAAGAGGGATTAAATTCGAAAAAAGGAGTAGCTTCCATATTTAAATAATCGATCAGTTAAACAACTAATATTTATCATAATGACATTTTGTATGTTTTTTTACAGGAACGTACGGGAAATCATACCTTTGAATACGATTCCTTACGCTTGCAGTATAAACTCGATAACGAGTTTGAGCTAGTGTTTGTTGTTGCATATCAAAAAATACTACAATTGTCGTATGTAGACAAATTTTTAAACGACATCCACTTAGAATTTAGAGATAGATTCAAAAATGAATTGGAGAACTCTAAGTGGTTTTACAATTTCGAATTTCAAAATAATTATGAGCATGTACTTGCTATGGCTGAACAATGGGCACGAACTCAGGCTAAGATACCTAAACAAATGCGTACTTTTGATGAAAGTCAAAAATCAAAAAAGACTGTTGCTAGTATGATTGAACGGAAAGATGACAAAGATAATAAAAAGCAGGGTATGTAATGAATGTAATTTGGAGATTTTATTCAATGTCTCTTTTATTTATTTCAAATGCTTTGCCTTTAGTAAGCTTAAGATATTACTAATTACTTTGTTTCTGTAGCTTAATACTATCTGTATATTCTTTTTACATTATTATTTCTTTTTTATATTGGAAGGCTTAAAATGGTTTAGGTATAATTCTTTATATAATACAAATAGTTCTATTATTTATGATTATAACATTGCCAATGGTTTTTTGGAGTAATCTAGAATTACTTTTTATTAGCCCTTTCATTTATTTTTTACTGTTGAGTATTTTAAGCTGCTGAGGATATTTGTCTAGGATTTAATCTAGAATCACAAGCAATTTTCATTTAGGTAGTAATATGTCCTTTCCAATGTGGGTATCACTAACAGGAAATGGGGATCTTCGCTTCTAGGTAAAAGGAAGACGGGAGTTAGTACTAATAGAGATGATCAAAGTAAGTGATTTTGGATTTTACATACACACGTAATCTGCTGCATAAATGAATTATATGTTACTGCTATGGATTAACAATATTAACAGTGACTGGGTCTATGAGAGAATTAATATCTTCCATGTTATGATATAAGTTAAATATCCCCAATAATGAATTATTAAATTTTAAAAAGATAATTAAATGTCTGTAACAGTTCGTCTATTTTCCTTTTTCTTTCTAGTAATTTTTAGTCTTTTATGTTCTGACCTTTATTTAATTCCACAGTGAAAATTCAAGAGGTCCCTAAACAGGATTTGTCAAACAATCAAGTAAATCATAACGGAGAAATGGATGAAGAAGTTTTAATCGCAAACCGTATGAAATTGGCTCAAAAAATGAATAATCAAAAGAAAAAAGCTGATAAACAGTGAGTTTCTTACATTTAGAAACAATAAATTTTGTACTGTATGAAATAATATGCTATATACAATATTTATGTTTCATAGAAAAAGCCAAAAACCTGAGAAAGCTGGCAAGAAACCCCGTGTGTGGGAATTAGGTGGGACTATCAAAGATCTTGCTGCTTTGGAACGCACCAAAGATAAACCAGAAGAAAGTGGCGATTATGTGGGAGCTGATAAAACAGTATAAATTATTTATTTTTAATTAAATAATTGTTTAATAATTTATTCATAATTAAAGAATGAAATTTTCAAAATTATCTTTTTAGTTAGTAGGCCAGATGAAAGGTGGCATTCGTGATATAGTAGTTGAAACTGATTCTGAGGATGAGTCTGACGAAGAAATGGAGAATCCCAAACCCCAAGTACAAAAGAAAAGCAACAGTATGTTTTCAATGTTCAAGAGTTTGGTTGGTAACAAGTCTTTGAAACATGAGGATATGGCTCCAGTTTTGGAAAAATTAAAAGATCACTTGATTTCGAAAAACGTAGCAGCTGATATTGCTCAAAAATTGTGCGATTCTGTTGGTGTAAAGCTCGAGGGAAAAGTACTTGGTACGTTCGATAGCGTGACTAGTACCGTCAAAGCCACGCTGACCGACGCATTGGTGCAAATACTGTCTCCAAAGAGACGTGTGGATATTCTGCGAGACGCAATGGAAGCAAAAAAAAATAACAGACCTTATGTTATGACTTTCTGCGGCGTAAATGGGGTGGGAAAATCCACAAATCTAGCGAAAATTTGTTTTTGGCTTATAGAGAATAATTTTCGTGTGCTAATTGCAGCGTGTGATACATTTAGGTGCCTTATTTATTTACCACAGTTTCTATTTCATTAATTTTTTATTTTAATATAGACGTGTTGTATTTTCAAATAATTTCATTTCAGAGCTGGTGCAGTTGAACAATTGAGAACTCATATGCGCCATTTGAATGCTCTTCATCCGCCAGAGAAACATGAAAATCAATCTATGGTTCAATTATATGAAAAAGGTTATGGGAAAGATGCTGCTGGTATTGCCATGGAAGCGATCCGTTTTGCTAAGGATTTGAAAATCGATGTAGTTTTGGTGGATACCGCGGGCAGAATGCAAGATAACGAACCATTAATGAGAGCCTTGACTAAGTTGATCAAAGTAAACGAACCAGATTTAGTACTCTTTGTTGGCGAAGCTCTTGTTGGAAACGAAGCTGTTGACCAATTGGTAAAATTTAATCAAGCACTAGCCGATCATAGTCAATCCACCAATCCTCATATCATTGATGGCATCGTGTTAACTAAATTTGATACAATCGATGATAAGGTGAATAGAATCTATCAACAGGATATAATTAAATATTTATCACGATATATTGTTATACTGTTTATTGTTATTGGTTTTCAGGTAGGCGCGGCAATTTCTATGACGTATATTACTGGACAACCCATCGTTTTTGTTGGGACAGGGCAAACTTATACTGATTTGAAGTCATTAAACGCAAAAGCCGTGGTACATGCATTAATGAAGTAATTGTTGATTTGAATAATAAAAGACGATATTAAAATTATTATATAAAAAAATTAATTAAAATTTCAATGGATTGTTATCAATTATTTCGTGGAATTAATTATCTCTATTATAATAATAATTACAATTATATACAAAAAGTTTAGCAAGAATAATATATTAACGTGTTTAAATACATATGTATTATTTTTGATTATCTTTCATCGATCTATATTGCTCTTATGATAAATTTTTTAATACGCTAGCGTTTAAACGACTCGGTAAATACTGCTATTCCTAGAATCCCTCGAATTCGTTATGATTTATGATATAAATTTATGGTGTTTTCTAAGAAATATAAATAATGTGATTAAAAAAGGAAGATGGAATGCCATACATTCTTCGTATGCTTCGCTTTTCTTTCAACAATTATTTTATTTCGTATGCTCTGTCTGTAATATTGATTTTTCAGTTTCCTGCCACTTGTTGAATACGTAGCATATAAATTGACTGTTCCTCTTGCAAGAATATTGTTGCACCAGTGAAAATGCGTCGTATATGTAATGTTTAACAAATTGTTTAATAAATTTTACAAGTTTTCCTAAGTTCAGGGTTCTATTTTTCTCATTTATTTGCATTCACGTGCAAGCGTAATACTTTTGCTGTTATTGATAACAAGGACTCGTCTCAGATATGGGCCATCGGTAATTGGTCGCCGCCATAGCTGTTGCCTTCCTTGATTTTCGACTCCTGCGTGGCTTCCTCTTCCAATTCCCAATTGGCTTCATCGTCGAACTTCTGCTCCTCGGAAATCAAACCGCAGATCGACATCCGCATCATTAAACCTACGCAAGAATTTATTTGTCCCAGTGCGATGTCGATATGATTTTAAAGCGAGCTATGTATAAATTTACATTTCTTTTCTGCGTATCCTCTTCCAGAAGAAGAAAGAAATAAAAAAGAAGGAGAATAACGCACAATGTCCTAGAGAATGTGATTACAATTAAAATTGAAAGAAAATATAGTAAGTAAATATTTAGATGCCAATCAATATTCTAATAACTGTTTATGTTCCTTCTTTTAATTCGAGAAAGATCCAACGAGGAGTTGTGCAATGTATTATTTTCAAAATGTCACCTGGATTATCAATGAGAAACGATTACCTGTTACTAATCCTGAAACGATGGCTATTCCCACTGTAATTACTAGTACTAATAATTGATAGCCAGCCTGTTCCCCTGCTGTTCTGTTAAAGCCAGCTGATATACCATAATTGTCTCTCATCTCGGCCAACTTTGCTTCAGAGTTTGGTGCTCGCGCTGGGAAGATCTAAAAAGAAGAAACGAGATAAATTTTCTATGAAACAATATGCGAATTGAAGATCACTCCTGATTTTCAGCAGGTAGATTGCGAAAGTAAATTGCAAGTAAATTGCATAATTTTGAATCTTTCAGTAATAACTATAAACTTACATACGTAAATCATATTTTATACAATATCGTTTTTATCAAAATCATTCAAAAGCCTTCAACGTGCACTTCATAATAACGACGTATTATTTTTTAGACGTTTGCCGCCATCTGACTTTGAAGATAAATTTCAAATGTCGCTACTGTGGCGACATCCATCTTTGAAGAGAAATTTAAAATTTGTCTTCAAAGTCGGATGGCGGCAGTATGACGGCTTTAAATATTTAATGCTTCGACTAATTAATAGTGTCATCAGAAAAATATGCCGATCGCATAAAAAATTGATCAGTACCTTGAGCTGAGTTATAACAGATATTTAGATTGTACGTTTAGCCAGTGAAAATGTAAGTGAGAATGTGTAGGCATCAGACGATATCTATATAGTAACTTGAAGTCACGTAGCTATCGGGTATCGAGTGTATGATTGCTTATAACGAGAGAATTTAGATGGCAAGTAATGATTGTGTTGAGAAATAGGAGTACCGACAAGTAATGTATCTTGAGAAATAGGAATATTGTTCCTAGAATAGCTAGTCACGGAATGGAGAACGTAATGGTGCCCTCTGGTACAGCACAGAGTATAGCGCTTACTTCAGAACTTCCGACACATATGTATACGGCTTGCATACAGTCTTTATACAGGCTTGCAGTGATTCGGTCACGCAGGATTCTATATCCTAACATCAAAAATTTCCAATATACCAAAAGAAAAGGGAAGCATAGATCGAAATGTTAAAAATCATTTCTAACCTCTCCTAATAACGTTTTGGTAGAAGATACCAAGATTCACCGACACAGAGAATATAGAACAAAGATCACTGCGATCGTCCCCTAGGATTTAGGTCGAAAGACTAAAGTTACGTTGGCCAGCGAACAACAACAACAGCCACGAGTTTCTTACGTTCACCTACCGGGATATCCGTTTCACGACCGATAGATTAAGCGATCTCTGAGGCTTTTCGTCCTCGTAGAATGGACAGAAGTTGGCCGCTATTCACCGGCTAGTCGCGTATTTAGTGTCCTTCCGCGAACTCAATTACCCGAAAGCCAGTCGCCAATTAATCCTTCGTTAAGAAGAGGAAAGTTACGTACCTCGTAAAGGGAATAATCGTAAGAGGCTTCAGTGGCGAGGCCTGCCATCAGTGCGCCAAAGATACCACCTAAAACGCCGGGCATGCCGTGGAGATTGTGCACGCCGCACGTGTCATGAATCCTCAGACGTTTTTGGATCAGCGGCTGGAAGAAAAAGTGGAAGAATCGTGACCAAAAGCCTGGAAATTGCAAGTTTGAAGGAGATTGCTGTAACTGGTGAGTCAAGCCATTCCTTATTTTTTTCAATTTGATTTTTCTACCGATACCGAAGGCACGATGTGAAAAGTTGATACAATGAGATAATAACGAATAGGTAAATTTGAAAGTTCTTTTATCGCACATGAAAAGAAGATAAAATTCGCATATGTTCAAGCATACGATTGCTTGTTGTATTGTTCGTAAATAGGTTATGTAGTAGTTGAAAGAATTGATACAATCAAGATGTTAAATTTGTAAATTCTTCTATCGAAAAATAACGAGAAAAAGTATGATTTTTTATATATTCAAGCACAAGATTGCTTATATTTTTTACAGATATGTGATATAGTAGTCAAACCGTGAACAATTCCAGTTTGAAATCAATCGCTTGGTTTTCGAAAAATTGAACACTGCATTAAACATACAGCCGGTATTTTTATATTTATCGGAACGTATCAGATTAATGCGAAGAACGAACGAGGGTTAAGAAGATAAATTGCAGGATGAAGTTAAAGTGGATGACTTCCGGGGAACGGCGGTTAGAATCGTGAGGGTTGATAGTAAGGATGAAGTCGAGGCTATAATTAGGGTATTGGGGTTGATGATGGGTGTAGATGAGAGGTAATGATTGGGCACTAATGGGGACAAGTGGGGGGTTTGAACTGATTCACGGAGTAGTTTGTGAATTTTTGGTGCGACAAATTGGCCGTATAGTCTTTTAAGAGACACGCACTGTACATTTTTTATCTCTGCAAAAATGTTACTTCGTTTCGTTACTGTTTCATTTACTTTTGTTTGTTATTCATTTTTTTTATTAATATAAAAAATTACTTCTTTGTAAAGTGATTATAATTTCGTGAAAGTTTCTTCAGTTTTCTTTTTATCTATTTTTTAAATTTCTTTTTACGATCATTCATCATCCTTCTCCAATTGCTTTCAACATCATTTTTCATCTCGTGTCGATCTTCTTCAATGAATGTTTAAAAATAGAATTTGATTTTTTTCTGCTATTAGAATAAAATTTCGAACGTCATTTTAAACATATATTTAGCACATATTTTTTTTTATGGTCACTGTTCGAAGCAATTTGACAGTGGTTGACCAAATGATCTTACATTTCCCCGATTTTCGTTTGTCGTTCTGCTGTGTGTTACGTCTGAATAAAATACATTCAGTTTATTGGAAAACCAATTTGTTAATTTGTTTCCTGCATCAGCTGAACGCTCCCCCCCCCCATTTTTTTGTTACCGTTCCTTGTTTTAGTTTTTTTTACTTAATATCGCTGTTTCCTTTGAACATGGGACGCGCACTGTGTCGAAAAATGTTACTCTCGCCGTAATTTTCATTTTTACAAAATTTAGGAGGACAAACTAAGAGAGAAAAAGTTGATGGAAAAAAAATGTATCTCGTACGAAAATGTAGCATTCGTATATTTGTTGTTCTCGTCGTTTTTTCAATCAAAGTGAGAGACTAAAAAGAATCGTAGCTATTACGTCCTTGTTTCTTTCTCTGTGCTATTTATATTTTTTTCTCGAGAAGAATATGAAAATTTAAGTTGGCAATTTGAATAACGTTTAATTAAAATGCATTTCGTTAGAGTAATCAAGGTTATTAATTTTTTCATACATATTTTTTCACTTCCCCTTTATATTTTATTATACGTTGTTAATCGCTATTAACGATAATCATAATAATAACGCATTCGAAACGTACGATAATTGTTCCTCCTAAATTTCACGCAAATTCGCGACTACCTACACGTTTCCCAGATATGCTTATATTTACTGTTATGCTTTCCACTGACTGTTCTGTGGAAAGCATAGATCTACGCGAGCGTTAAACGGGCGAAAGATAACAAAACCGGAAAATCTAAGTGGATGATGCGTACCACGTTGAAAACAATTTAGTTTTAATTTTTTCTCCCTTTTTTTTCCGTCGTTACGACTTTCACGTACAAAATATTACTTCCATGTGCTTTATCGTTCTACTTGCAAAGACATTAGTCTCTTTTTACCTTTGATAAATGTTCATTTTATATTATCATTGTTACCTTTAAATTTTATTCATTATCTTTTAACGCTCTGTATAATACTCTGATAATTTTTTGGTAGAAGATCCGCTTGTAACAAATTATTATTTTCTCTTTGATAAAGTTGGACTCTTTAACCCTTTTAACTTTTAAGAAGAAATATCTTGTTACTTTTGTATAAGTTAGAATTTCCAAATTATTTCTTCTGGATTATAATTTTCGATAAATTGGAGTTTTCGCAGATCTCTGTTACCTCTCTTAATTCTTCTTAGTAATATCACACGAAAGCAGTAACTCTACTAATAACTAGACTAATTTCCAGGGAACTTTCAACGAAGAAATTTAGCATAGACACGAGGAGATTTTCGTTATCGAAAAAAATCGCTGATTAATACGGTTAAACCGCGTTTGATCCGTACGTGTTCGGAAGTTCCAGCGCGGAAGGAAAAGGGCGCGGAAATCAGAAGAACAAAGTACATAAAGAATATGGAATTAGCGAGCCGCGAAGGAAACCTCGCCGCATGAATCGCGCGGATGATTAAAAGAACTTCTGACGAAAGTTCTTCGCGATGATTATTCGTCTTCCGCGGATCTTCCTAAGTCAATACCGCCATCGCGCGTTTTCTCTATTCCGTTGTCGAGACTCAGGACGAAAGGAAAGGGTTTAAACATTTTAAAGTCTGTGTTCCGCGCAAATTAAGGAACAATTGGTTAAATTACGTGGTATCGATAGTTTGACTCTTTCTTCGTTATTCTTATCTTTTATTGATCTTTTCTTTATGCTATCCCCTTGTGCTATCCTTCTTTGGGATGTTTTAAGAGTATTTTAAACGTTAGTTTTTAACGTTACAGATATTTATACAAAGCGCGTATCGTTGCATAATTATTGCAGTAATACGATTATCAATGCGTGACAAGCACAAAACTTCATTGAAGAGTATAGTATTTATAAACGCTGTCGAGATTCTAAATATATCCGTTTCATACTAACGTTATTAGCGATACTGGTATTTTAAAGTAATTTCGCCATCTAAAAGGTCAATGTAACATCGTTTTTCTGTATTTTGTAGGAAATTAGGAGGATGTTTGAAACTTAATCGAATTAGAAAACATAAACTTTCGAAGTCTAGAGAATTTTTAACGAGAATTGCATCTCTTTATATTTACAACGCTTATTTGTATATATATTTTTTTTTGCATTTACTACATCCGTAAAATAAGTGCAACTTCGGAGAAGACAAAAGTTCTTAACTCAGTGAAAAACTGGATTTAGCGAGGAGCATGGCGAGTAAAAAAAATTCTTTTCTTCTTTTGCAAAGTATTTTACGATTTAATTTAGAGAAAAAAAAGATATAATCGCGGTGGCAACTTTTACGATATGAAATCACGGCATTGACACAAGATTAACGAGAATCTGGCTAGTGGACGGTAACGAAATACGAAAGTAACGTGATATAGGCTGTTGGAGGTAACCATCGAGGATAACCGACGTCAGAGCCGATCACGTGCCAGTAAATTTAATTTGCTCGCGATTCATAATCGTTTGCCGGGCTTCACGTGCACGTCGTTTCATCGACGAAACCCACTTTCCGCGAAATTTATGTTTCCCACGTATATGAACCTCGCGAGAACTTTCCCCGCCACTTTGGCAGCTTAAAAATTTCAGTCGACCTCGTCAACGCTTTGCACGGGGCTTCTACTATGATTACATCGAACGGGACCACTCACCTTTCGAACTTAAACTTACCTTCGTTACATAATATCACATGGTACTGTCACTTCTGATTCTTTTGTAGTTAATTTTACCTCAACAGCTTTACGTTTCGAATCGTGTAATTATTAACTGTCGTTGGTATTTTAATTTTACACACTCTGCGACTTTGCATAATATCAAAAATAATATCGAATCATTTAAAATAACATACGTAGAACATCGTTCGGTGAAAAATACCCAACTGACTTGCAATCCTCGTACGTACAGTGATCATCATGGTCGTTTTGTAACCACGTTTCTGTTTCGAAATAATTACGATCTCCGTGAAACCTCGCTACCTGTACGCTGTCGTAGTTTCAAAAAATCCTTTCGTTTTAACATCGATCCTCTGAAAATAATTGACGTTTCATAATTCTTACCTTTACCAACGACGAATCCTAAAATCAATCCAACCACTGTTTGTCTCAGATCGATCGAGGCACGTCTATTTCTCACAATCTCAAACATTCTGCATTCTCGTTTCTTTTTTTTCTCAAACGTTCCAACTACCAGCGAAACTTTCATCATCCATCCGATTCGTCCGTTCTTCTCACACGCGTTTAAAGCAAGAAAGGAGCCAATTACCGTGAGATATTTGTATCCTAATACGCTGAGTAGCCCGGCTAGAGCACCCACGGCCAAAGCACCCACCGGTTTGCACATCATGCCTGTATTTATTCAGAAAATGTCGACTGGTTAGACGCACGGATCGAGTACCGTCCAATGTAAATCTCCGATTAATTAGATCGTCTTGTACCTGCTGCGGTGCCGATGGCTACACCGCCGGCCAACGTCGAATTCTGCACGTGTACCATGTTGAATTTGCTATCCTTGGAGACTAGGGCGGAGGTCGCGAAAGCGATCACACAGCTGGACGAGATGGACAGAAGAGTGTTTATAATGGCCCTTTGCTGATCGTCTCCTTGCAGAGCGGCGCTGTTGAACGATGGCCAGAACAACCACAGGAACACGGTGCCTGTCGAAGCAAACTATGTTCTCCTTTCCTCCGTTTCCCTCAAAGATACTACTATCTTTGTATTCGACGACGATGAATTCGCTTGCGATACGTGAATTTGTGGAACGCGAGTTTGTGCAACGAGCAATGACGCGATGTTTGAAGAGATGGCTATATCTTTGATAGTAGCTTTTAGCGTAGAGGCGTGGTTAAGTTACTTCGGCTATTAGCGAAATGCAGTTTCATTTTAAGACGATATAAATCGTTCGTCCGTGATCATCGCGTGCATGAACTTCCGAACAAAATTCAATGCTGTTCGTATCAGGTTGTTCGAAGAGTTTCTTTCGTTTTACGAGAAAATAATAGACGCACGATGTTCTTTGTTTGATATTATTTTGTCCAATTACGTAGGATTCATTCTTCTGTTCTGTTGAGATAAACACCGCGACATTTCACGGACTTGGTTTCACGTTTGTATAAAGGTGCACTGTTGTAAAAAGCACGTGAAAGAAAGGTAATTTTCGGACAACCTAATAATACGTGGAATATTTCGTTTAACTTCAAAATAAAAATATTTAGTCTACCGTAGACCAAGCAACGGTATATCGTGTGTACTAATGATATAAATACTCCAATTATTTTAAATTTCATAAAATTGTAGAATCTAGAAAAAGAAAGGAAAATATCGAACGAATCTTTGGAATTTCCTTTCATAGTCTTCTCCGCGTTAAAAAATTGAATTTGATAGTATCGATCGATCGAAAGAGATTCAAAGACTCGATAAGTCGATGATCCTCCCGTAAGATTCTTCGAACTTAAACGATTATTTAACGTTGGAGGTATAATTTGACGAAGTTAGCGATGTTTCTCGATCGTGAAGCGGAGAAAAAATTAGAGAAACAGACCAATCATAGCGAAAATGTCAGAGTTGTAGGATGCTCCCTCGAGATTATGTTCCTTAGGCTTGTCCTTCATTCCAAATACGAAACTGACGGCAAGTCCAAAATATGCTCCGAACGCATGGACAAACATGCTATCGCCTGCATCGACGACCTGCGAAATGAAAATTCATTTGACACAAAAAAAAAAAGAGAAAAAAAGAAAAATTGGCAGGACTCATTTTTATTACGAGTTCCTCGATCTGTAGTTATGATTTTTATTTTTTAAATCATTTTGTTTAGATTTCTGTTTCGTAGAGTAACGATATTTTCATCGATAAACGTTAACACGCGTAACACAGTAGAGATTTCATTTCTGTTTCGAGCAAAATCCCAAAGTAAATTGAAAATAAAATCGATAATAGCGAAAGTAAATAAGTTCGATGCGCCAGGACAATATGGAATACTGTGGAAACATGTTTGTTCACCGGTAATACACATCGTGCTTACGACTCTTTCGAACATTCACTGCCAGCAGTGATTTCAACGTGTGTTGGTCGAAGTTCTAGTAATTTTTAAAACGGAACTTTCGAAGAAATTTAATAAGGAAAGTAAGGAGGAGAAACGATTTGATTAGTACGTGTTCGTCCTACTTTTTTGGCTATCGATTACACGATAGTCGACTTTAGTTTGTCTTTTAAAATCGACCGCTTCGAATACTTTTTCGCAACTTTTCTAATTATCAGTATTCGCTAATCCTATTTCAACGTCGCGTCGTTTAAAAACTTTGAAATTTACGGAACTTTCGAAATTATACCGCACGCGATTGCTCCTTCGAAAATATCAAACTTTTTGAAACTTTGGGACGAACAGAGATCGAAGTAGATCGAAGAAAATCTATATAAATGTCTGTTTCGATCCTATGTCAGCGATGTTTCACTTTTATATATATATATCGATTATTCTGTGAAATAGAAAAAAGAAAAGGAGCAACATACTGTCCTTAAGGAAGAGAATTTAAAAAAGCCCATTTTCCCAACTTCTCTTCCGTTTTCGTTATCCAAAATTTATCATATAGAAGCCTTAAATTTAACTTCATAGATCAATGTTTCAAATGGTCGAGCTTTATTAAAATTAAAGAATCCTCAATGATACGTAAAATATTCAATCGTTCTCTAAAAAGATGCATTCGATAATTATAGAACAGCACGCGCGTAATAACTTGCCGCTGTTCTTCGAAAACTATTATTTGAAATATTCTTAAATCGACTAGCGAGCCTGTACATACACTTGACAGCTTCTCCGCGTTACAAGAAATTTCCTGCCTCTATTCTTTCAAAATTAACCAACAACCCAGCACGCCCCTGACAATCTCATTTTATTAGCAAAAATTCCTCTTCGATCTCTGCGCCCCATCCATCACCCAATATCCATCATTTTCTTCCGCAGAAGCCGATAACGCGCCTAGCGGAAAGCCTCTCTACGTGCCGTTGAACCGGTCGTTTCCGGTATCGAGCGGAAACTCGCGCTCTCGATGGCGGGTCGTTTGAAAATCGAGCGTGACGCTCGTAAACGCGCCCGAAGAAGCAGGAGTTGACTTACCATGAGCAGATGCTCTCCCACGTACTTGTTCACGGTGAACATGATCAGCTCGAGAATGCCCATGAATACGAGCTGCATGTAGGTCGTCTTACCCAGCAAAGCACCCATGGATATCAACGGCGTGGCCACCGCAACGTCCGCGTTCAGCAGGCTGAAAGTTGCCACGTGGGTTGATCGATACGCGCGTTATTAACCGACTGCTAGTCGCCCCGAAAACCGGAGATCAGTATTCATAACATGGATGCGCGATCTCGACTGTTATGCAAACAGGTCGGATCACGGAACCGGAACACGGACGTGATATCCTGGTGGTTCGTTCTCGCGGACCTAGCGCGACCATTCCTTCGCGCCTCTGCGGCTCGTGTATAGCAACCAGAGTGAATCTACGTTTTATTTTTCTTTTCGTTTTCTACTTCTATTCCTTTGGAATATTATGGAAGATGGGACGTTGCCTCTTTCCAACAAGCTTCCCAGCTACCATGCTCTTTATCCTTGTTTTTTTAACGCTGTTCGAGATAACTGGAACAACGGTTGTCAGTGAGAGGCAAGCGAGAGGCGGCCGGGTAGCGCGTGAATAATTTCCGATGTTATTGGCTTGGCAACTAAGTGATCGCGGATTTTGTCATTAGGTGGCATTGACAAAATGCCAATAGTTCGTGAGAATGTAGGTAGAGAAAGATTTTTCGTAACACCGCGTTTAGAAAGCGAAGATATGTAGAACGAAAATTGAGATGGGAATAAATTTAACTTTTGGATGAGTTCGAGAAACGGAAAATCCCGACTGAAGGAAGCGATTGAGAAATATTAACCATTCCAACGAAGAATTTACCAGTCTATTCGGTGAACAAGGTGATGTGAAATTACCATGATGCGATGTATTATTAATGTGATACGAAGGATAAGATCGTAGAAGATTTTGTAGGTGGAGAACATTGTACCTATAGATATTTATCAAACGGTAATTATTCTCTAGGAATATATACATTTTGAAGAACTTGTCTACAGTGTTGTAGCGTTTTATTCGTATCATATATTAACGAACGTAGAACCCAAGGAATTTGGTGTTTAATAGAAAAAGTTTATTCGCAGATTAAACACAGATCAAACACTCCGTGTAAAAATTCAATGTAAAATGTCTCTTTTATTTCCGCTCGTTCCATTACTCGTTCTATATATTTTTCAATGCACTTTTACACATATTCGTGTACGAATTACTTAATACGAGTAAATAATCGTTGTAACAGATACGAACGAACAACGTAGAGACTGCGAAAGTAATTACACTAACAAACAAGCGATACAGCGATATTCCACTTTATGATCACTTTTCGTTTGGAAATTCAAGCGGACTGTTATTCGAGGTAGACTTTTTCTCTTATTGCGATAGGCCAGCGTGAATTCGAGGCTCGACGAAGGGAAAAAAGAGGACTCGAAACACAGAGTATTCGTTGCACACTTTTTCGGCTTATCAACTATTCATGCATCAGGTAAACACAATCCTACAAGCTGGCTTTGGCATTCAATCGTGCATCGGCCGGTTCGAATATATTTTGCAGCAGTATCCGACAAAAATATCCTCGGACTTTTCTGCCAATAGGAACCTGATGTGTATATTACCGGGACTGCTATACGAATTTATTTGTTTCCAATAGCTATATATGTACGAGTACCATGCGTTTTTCGAATACAGTGACGTAGACGAGGCGCGAACTTCGGCCTTGTGTCACGCAAGAATTTCCAAAATTCTTCCCGATGACGATAATTTTGCGAATATTTGTAAAAATCTCGATCGAAGCGGTACAAGTTCCAAACAGAAGATATTCCGCGTGATAATTTTTTACAAAAGCGAATAGTCCATAAATTGCTATTTATAAGTAGTTGTAAATATAGTGTTTTTTTTATCCGATAGTCTATTACATGTACATTTTCTTCTCCTTATTTATTTTATATTCTTTTTATTCTAAAATCAAATTTAACTTTTCGTAATATCGATTCGTAATATCGAGAAGGATCGGCGCTATTTTACATCGTTGAACTAACATCGTGACAACGAGATTTCTTATTTTTAAAAAATGTCTTGATTCTTGAAATTGAGAAATTTTACTTTCGAATCTTGGAGAATATTTTGCAAAAAGAAAGTAACTTGAAATATCGGAGTGTGCAATGGTATTTCGTAATTAGTTAGATTATTCAAATGGAAAAGCATCTGTAAATTGTGCGAGGGAAGGTAGGAAATATGGAATTAATACATCTGTCTTAAGCAGCGAGCTTTAGAAGCTTGTGGCAAACAACTGCGCGCTTTGTTACTTTGTTCAACACTATCGTGGATCGTGAAACCACTTAGGGAAGCTATATAACATTCTGCGATATTGTTGCGGTGCCTTAGATGCTTTAGGCCCTAAGAATGCTTCAAGTTGAATACCCAGAAAACCTTTGCCGGATTAAAGAAACTTTATGTAACATCGTGCAACAGACTCCGTACAGTATACTCCAAAATTGTTCTTGCAATTTAGAGTCTCGCGTGACGCGTTAGATTCGCGTTAAAATTATTTCCAACTTTCTTGCAAGATTGTGTAGCATCAAAGCGTACGAAAGTTGTGAGAAAATCTCGCGACGTTACGCAATAATTTTTCCACGCATTGGAAGTTTATAAAACGTTTTAAAATGTAGCCGAGTCAATTTGAAATATCGTTGCAAGTAGGAAAGATTCTGCGGAACATTTCCATATTACACGTGCGACTATTTGCAACAATATTCTAAAACAATATCGAGTACTTTACGAGTTTATAGAATGTTTTAGTACAGCTTGGAGTATTCCGAAATCGTATTTTCCTCTCTCTAAACAACTTCAACGTTACACCATACACGCCATTATTTTGACTTTATAGATCGTTGTGGAGTATTACAGTACAGAGTAGAGCAGGTTTATACGTAGAACATTTTGGAAATAGTTTAGAATAATTTGGAACGTATTTGCATATTGGAATTCCCTCTCTAGGGAATTGCTATGTTACTCGGAAACATTTTTACGATACCCTTGAATATTATAGGCTATCCATAATACTGTAGGATAGTTTGTAACTTTGTTGTAGTAAATCTGTAGATCGACGACATCTTTGAAAAACTTTCAGTTAAGTTCGTAGTGTTGCAACAATGATTTAAAAGTCCGTGGAATTTGTCAGAACGTGTCCGACGATATTTTCAAGTTTTCTATAACATACCGATTATTTGGAAAAATAGGTCGAAATTTGTTTTCTATTTTTTTTTTTTTTTTACTAATAATAACAGCGACTAACCGAGTGAAATAAAAAGTTAGATTCTTCGTCAAAACGAAATATTATTAACAGCGAGACAAAAGAAAAGTAGTTGATAAGACTTTTGTTAACCAGAGTACGAATGTTGGAAAAATACAAAGTCTACTATTTAATGGACGTAATGCATACGGAAAGGTGATATCGTGTCTCCTAAGGTTTTAAAGTAAAATCATGGAAAGGGCTGGTGTATGAAAAGGATGCTCGGAAAGAGTTAATTTAACTCTGAGAAAAGTCGCGTAATGAATATTATATGTTTCAATTAGCTTGCTTACAACCTTAATTCCATGATAATTCCGACTCGGAATCTGGTCAAGCGAGGAAGTTTTCAACGATTCAGAATATCCTCATTGTGAATGCGACGACATAATTAGCCGCGAGAGTAATTACTTTCGCTTTCGTTAGTTTCTGTCTCTCAAAGCACCGTTCTCCGTTTCCGTGATCCTTGCGAAAATCTTACCGCCAGTAATTTCGAATCTTCTTTGACTTAAAATTTTTGAAAATCTCGTTTACGTCATCCTTAATTAATCATATGCTTCAACCAAAACCGAAATGCGTTTCTATCGTTTCATCGCGACGAATCACAAACGAAGCAGCGCTGTGATCGAAAAAGAATAAAATTTCCTGTGCTTTGTTCCTTGCGTAAAATTATTATTTACGAATATTTCCGTTTTAAAGCTTTTAACTGTATTATCTGCTATACACGTTTTTGTAACAGTTTCCGCTATTGTAAATATTTTAGTTTTGGATGTTGGACGTGAAAAATATTCAAGTCGCAGGAAATTTTTTATTCGTTGTACGTTCCGCGAAGAATCGCTGAGTTAAATAAAATACATTTTACAATTAAATAAAATTACAGTGAATTTTATTCAACCGTTGTATTCCTGTGCTTTTTCTCCCCTCGCAAATT
Source organism: Bombus huntii (assembly GCF_024542735.1). NCBI lineage: Eukaryota > Metazoa > Arthropoda > Insecta > Hymenoptera > Apidae > Bombus > Bombus huntii. Next base: position 16,580,217 of record NC_066242.1, on the reverse strand, counting down.
GTTATGCAAATTCGTTAGCGTTCCCATTACATATATGTATTTGCAAAGCGCGAGAACCAATCACCATTTATAATTCCATCAGCCGTGTAATTTGTAATTCAAAATTTCGAAAGCAGCTCGTGGATTAGCGAAGCTTAGCCAAACGATCTATAATTCGTGAGGTTTGTTTGAAACTTTTAAAACTACCAGTTCCACGATGGAAGTTTTCATTTAATTATTTTAATGGAACGCTTCGTCGGCTACATATGCATTGGAAAAACTTTTCCATGGGATTAACCATAGGCTCTCCGATTTACGGCTAGACTATCCGGTTTTTTCGGTAATTTCCTACGGTTGGTAGTGTTACAGAACTTTAGACACGGCGTTAAATAACCGATGTAAATATAAATCATTCGTATAAACGTAATAGGAAATTGATTATCGCGATATTGCCGAAATAATACGTGAAATGAAAATAAAACTGCGATAAATATCGTGATAAAAATCTCACCAACCTTTTTAACGACAAGGGAGACGCGCTGTCTATCTGGAAATTCGTCACTCCCTCGCAGATCATGGCAACCTGGATCAAAATAGCGCCGAGTAGGAACGTCAGTCCAATCGCGCTTTGTCCGTATCTTCTTAGAAACGTCATCAGGAAGCCGAATCCGATCCAGATCATCACGTGGACATCTTGATACACTGAGTCGTTTTAACGGTGGCCCGAAATCGCACGCGTGCACAAGGGGAAAACAGAAAGAGCTCTTTGTAGGCGCATGCACAGCTCGCGTGCGGTTAATCAGCCTGGCTCGCTCGCTCGTTTGTTCGCCGGAGATCGGTGTTAATCGCTCGTTAATTGATCGTTGTAATTACGTGGCCCGTTCGAAGGAAGAACGCGGTTTCTCAGAAATGGCTGGGGCGATTCGAAGATGGCTGTGTGAGCTTTCTTCGCCAGGTATATCCATCGATGTTTCCGGTTGGAGGATAACTCGTCGGTGAAACGCGTTGATAGACGAATCGTAAGGCGTAAGAAATCCAAAGCGAATCGCGCGTTTTCTTTCGTAGCAGAGAAGAATTGACATTTGGTACTTTTGTCTTTTCGATACAATTTTTTGAGAGGACGAGGGTGAGTTTCCTGCGCGTGACGGAGGATCGTTGATTCCCATGTCTGATATATTAATAGGCGAGTAGCATGCAATAAATTTAGAACTAATTGCACGACTTCTTTTAATGGTAAAGAGGAGCTGGTCTTTTCCTTTTCGCGATGGAATTTTTTCAGAAGCCGGATGAACGTGTTTTGAGAGTGGAATCTGGTTCAGTTAAGTGGATAAAACGTAATACACGTTCAAGGTATCACTTAAAGCAGATAGGATAATTTAATGGTTTTTATGCTAGAAGAGACTTGAAGCTTCCGTGTGCTTCTTTTTTCAACGGTATGAAGTATGGTTTGATTGATGAGTTCGTTTGGTTATGTGAATAATGTAATGTAATACATGTTTAAGGTTTTATGTACGGTAAATAGGGTAATCATTCTTGCAGGGAAGAAGATTTGACGTTCCTTTCATAGACTTTTTTTTGTCATTGCTCAAACAGCTCAAAGAGCGATTTCGATTAAATTTGATTCCTTGATGCGACTCTTTTTTGGTTTTCCGAAACGCGGTTCATTCTACGTATTTGTCAGAGAATAATCGTTGAAATTTCTATTGTGTCTTCGTTTAGAAATATTTAGAGTATCTATTTTTGGAATTTTTTTAAGTATCATTTAAGAATTTCCTGTGAAAAATTGGCTATGTAACTTTGACCTGTTGACAATTCTTCGTTGGTTACGTCGAAGAATTGATTTAACGTGATTGATTATGTATCAGTGAGATGTACGTGGAGCGACACATTAACCGACACGTTGCCATAATTTAATTTTCCGTCGTTTAACGAACATCAAAATCGTTCCGCATAATTGACACTGTTACATATATCGATGTATTTAGCTGTTAAAATTATCGATAATCGCCGATATATATAAGCAATGATGGAATTGGATTGATTCGCAGTAGGAACTTTTACCGGAAGTAAAAGCGTAAAGAGGAGTCTGCAGGCAATTGTGTTTTTTAAGATAAACGTTCTGGGATAAACGTGTCTTCGTACTTTTATATTCAGAATTCGCTATATTCTACGGAATCTTATTACAGAAAAGTTGGACATTCCATTTGAAAAACTGAATACAACGCCGTTTGAAAAATTCCTAATCGAAATTGCTAAATCTTTTCTCTGTAACTCTATCTGCAAAAGAATTTCTAACCATCGTATCGTACGTTATTTATTCCTATGATTTTTATAGATTTTTATAGATCTCTTCTAATTCCAAATAACAACGATGTTTCATACAATACAATGTTTCGAGAAATAACAAACTCTTCTAATATTATCAATTTCAATAATTCTCCTCTATCCCGCGTTCTTAATTAAAACGTGACACAGAGACCGAAATAAAAAGGCGACCGGTTGTCGCCGCTCAAGAAATCGATACTAATTTTCACGATAAAAACCTGGTGCTTCCGGTTCGCGTGAACCTTCCGCGCGAAAGATATCCGGACGTTCTATCCCCTGACGTAGACGGTCGTGGTTGTAACTCTTCGCCGCTGCACGTAATCGATTTCACCGGTTTGAATTTTCATCCGTGGGCGAAATTAAGCGCGAATAAATCAAACACGTAAAAGAGGCTGGATTAAGAGGCGACACGCCGGCCGTTCCGCTGTAAAATATGTTCGTAAATCATTGGGAAACCGGCGGACGTCTTAGGATTCGCTTCGAAACAGATAATTCGCGCTTCGCCCCGGGACTCATCCATCACCGGGTGTCGCTGCTTCACCGTGAATGCATAATAACCGGAAAATCGCGCTGATCCGGGTCACCGTTTTTGTTGGGGAAACGAGTCGGCTGATAGCGACTGGTGGCGGGATTCGAATTTTCCCTTGTAATTCCTTCGAACACCGTTGATGCAAGAAAATCGGCCTCCGTCGATTTTCGTCGCGAAGAAAGTTGCAGCTCGAAGTTGGATTTGCCTGTCATTGATCATTGGCCGGGCAAAGACGTGAAAGAATTGGTGATTATTCGACGAATGATAGATTGCTACTTGAACGTATTCGGATATCTGCTCGCTTTTGATAAAGCAGTGCTAACAAAATGGTAGAATTATTAATATTAATTATTAATTTAATCGCGAGATGTAAATTTCGGTAGTTAGCGATTCGTTTCATCTTGGAAACTCGAAGCGGAAAAAAGGAAGAGACGACGTTAGTTATGCGATGATCTGATAATTACTTCGTAAATCGTTCGTTTTGACGTTTTTCGTAGCTTCATCGCGTTGTCAAAGGATTAATAATATTCTCGGTGTACGTATTTCTGAGAGTGAACGGCGCAAGAATTTCTGAATGACGGACAACTTATTCCAACATTTCCTTAGGAAGTGGAGCGGTATGAAAGAAGAGGAAACTTTCCCGGTACTGGTGATCTATTTATTTATCATAGGTATTGCGGTGTCACTGTCACCAGTGTAATTTATATGCGGATAACCGATGATCGAGGAGTCAAGTCGAAATTCAAGTGGGTCGGAGGCACATTTCATAAGAAGGCGGAGCTTTTCTTCGAGCGCCTCGTTTCTCGTCGAGCGTGTGCATACTACATCGTATCGATACATCGAGACGTCGTCACAGATATAGCGAACGCCACCAGAAAACGAAGATTAAGAAGCTTCGAAACATGTGCAGCTGCGCTTCTACACGAAAAGGGACAAATATGAATTATTAATAGAATAAATATGAATAACTTTTGACACTCGATCTTAAAATTTAAATATGAATTCTATCGATATCGTTAATAATTAATGAGAACTCTTCTTTCGATCTTTTCTACCAGTTGCAGATCATTTTACCTTTTTCTCTTATTTTACAAATGAAATTCAATTAAATCACGACGATACGAAAAATTCAAACTCCGTGATAAATATCCCTCGGTAACGAAGATATCTCATTTTCGCCGATCCGTCGAATCTTTCTCGCCCTAAACAAGACGTTCTGATAAAAATCCTGGATCTCACGGTCCTTTAAACGCGCGATGAATTACCATCGATATTTTTATTCAACTCGAAGCCACCGAAAAAGAAGAGAAGATATGAGACGAAATATAAAACGCGAATTCGACTAAAAAGGGGAAAAAGGGAAAACGAAGGGGATAAGACTTGGTTACGCGTTTACGCCGCAGAAAACCATTGGTTTCCGGTGGAAATTATTCGAGTCACGTCCGGATAATCTATTTATCACTTGAAGCATCGCTGTCGCTGTCGTGACTTTTATGAGAAACAGAGAGAGGGGTGAGAGAGAGAGAGAGAGAGAGAGAGAGAGAGAGGGAGGGAGGGAGGGAGCGAGAAAAGAAAGGTTCGACGGTGGCCTCTCTTTTTGCTCGTTCGCATCCATCAAACGGTAATTTTGAAAAGCCAGCGAGGGAAACGGAATCGACGACGATAAAGTTGCAGCGGAATCGCATTAGCCGACTTTCAAACCAAAGATAATTGGCCCCGACGTCGACGTGACTCGATTATTCCCTCGAATGAGTAGTTAAAATCACCTAATTCCCCTCTCGAAAGTTGTTTGTCCGAAAGTTACCTGATTTCCACCTTTTTTCGCTATTATTTTTCCTTCCACTTTGATAATATCGCAATTTTCTTAGGATCATTTTTATAACGTTGAATTTTAATTGGACGAGATATGCAAATGATAGGATAAGAATTTTTAATAACATCGCTTCTTTTCAAGCACGCGTTTAAACAAAAATACACGAAATGGAAAGAAAGTATTAAAAATGAACAAAACTCTTATCGTTAGTTTCACCCTATAATACGCCTGTGCCGCCTATAAAAAAAGGGAAGATACCGATAAATTGTATTTTCTGAATAAAAATGAAAAAGCAGAATATCCCTTTTAGCTAATTTGATAACTTTCTCGCTAATCCAAGGATTCTTTCGCTAGCTTTCATAATTTTATATTATCCACGGTGGTTACACCGAAAGCTTCGCGGTTTAATAATCACGAAGTTTCGCGAAACTGTCGCGTAACACCATATTTTCTCATTCAAACGTTCCGTTAGACTTCGCTGAACTCTCAGCCAACGTTCCGATTTTTTTCAAAACCCGTGACCTTTTCACGCGCGTTGTGCAGCGTGGCATAATCCAGCTGGTATAAGTTGGCGAAACTTAAGCCTGCAACTTGTATATAAACAGGTACGTATAGTGTCAAACTTGGACCAGCTTCGCATGGATTGCGCAAAAGTTTCTCCCGGAATGGCAAAATTTACACGTTTCGCGTCGCTGCGTATCTTTTTCGTACGAGAAACGATTTTCCAGCACGATTTCTACCACACCGTCTCTATTTAATACGTTTACGTGTAAACAAAGGATTCGCGATCCATCCATTTGCAATGGAAAAACCCGTGTTGTATCCAAATTCGCAATATCGATCGTTTTATCGTTAATTCGAGCTGATCGATCTGTGCCATTTCGCGCGAATTCTCGCAATAAAATGACGATACGGACGCTTTTATCTGTCATCATTTTTCCACAAAGATTTGGTTTTGTCGTTTTCATTTGCACGATCCCTTTATTTCACCCGTGGATATCGTTAACATCATAGATATTTCTCATTTATATCCAGATACGTTTATGCTTTTATTTTTCGGAATTTAATTTAAACACGTAACCGTGTAAAGAGGGTCCTCGGTGAGAATATTGGTATTTACTAATTACGCTAGATGTTGTTGTAACGTTTCTTTTTCACGGAAGGAGAGGTATTTTTTATCGCATATTTCATTGGTCCGGTATGAAAGAAATTTATTGTAGGTTGTAAAAATAGGATAAATAAAAATCGCGAGTTGCGAAAACGAAAAATGGAAAATCGTCGCTCGATTACGTAGTACAATTTTAAAGAATGCAATTTATTCGGCCCTGCTGAGCACCGTTGCTCTTTCTTTTTACATTGTACGCTGTTTTGTACGCCGAACGAATAACAAAGTGGTGAAAGGGGAAGAAATTGTTCGTTACGAGTTCCTATTGGAAGGAAATTATGGTGGAAGAACCCTTTGTCGGGTCCGGTTTATAGAGGTATAAAGCTGGTTTAAGAGCGCACTATAAAAAACGTGAACTTACAAATGAATTTATAAAAAGAGACTTAAATCATTCCGCTGGAAATATCGATAATAACATTTATGAAACATTAATGTCAGAATTTCAATTACCGATCGTTATTAGCTACTCGTATTATTCAAAGGCACGCGTTACTAAATGCGTATCGATTTTTAACAAGCCTCGAATTACCCTTCGTTTCTTCGTGAAAAATTAATTCGAATCTCGTATCTTTCGAAACTCGAACTTTCAGAAACAGAAAATACCAAGTAACTTTTCTTTCCAATTATTCTTCTTGAGATATGTATAATTTTCTGTGCTGGACTGGCTTAAATGCGTAATAGATAAATAAAAGATAAATAAAAGAGATACTTGTATGTGAATATCAATGTGTGGAAATATGTGTGTCCGCGGCGTCTCGAAAACAAAGGAACGTAAACTGTTCAGTCGATTAACAATCGGGTGAGAAAGAAAGTACTGAGACGCGTGCAAGTGTGTATCGATGAATATATAAGGAATCGTCCATGAAATAAATATATCATTATTTTAATATTAATCCTCGGTATAAATTTAGTGTTCCTGTAACATTATTTCGGCTTCAAAGATGCACAATTTTCAACAATTCTTTCGTTTTTTTAGCGCACGTTTCTGAATACGATGGAAGTAACGTTGACGAGTCAATAAGTAAACAAATTTCTTTTACCGCATTTTCTGCCACGTTTCGTCGAAGAGAAAGCGTTGTTTCTCGACGTTGCATTCAAACGGAAGACGACAATAGGACGCCTACATTTCCGTATCGTTCGCAGGCCATTCCCAAGCCTTTCTCCGTAACAGTCGCGATTTCCATGAGAAGGAAATTTGGTGGCGCGCGCGAAAACCGATTTCCATGAGAAAACACGCGCCTGGCCTGGCCGTAGACGTCTGAAAATTTATAATCTTTGAGAAGCAACGAGATTAGCCCGCCAATTATGCCGCTGCCCGCAGACCCAGTTACGTAATCTACGCAAAGTATCACTTTGAAATTCAGATTCCACCGGATAAAGTGTTGACCACGTGCTCATCCGCGTTATTCCGCCTTCGAAATTCCCGAGACACTGGCGTCCCTGTTACGTTTACGCGTGTAATAACCTCCTTAACCGTGTTATTATCGTTTGCTGGAATTCGCGAATCTACACCAAATTGTCGAGTCACAGTTATATCCGAATCTCGTCTTTACCAAAGACTCGTCTTTTGTAGATCTTTTTATTTTCGTATTTCCCTGTTAAATATTTATCCCGAAGTCTATTGTACACTGTCTTTTCCAAAGAATATCTTAAACCGATCGTATCCCGTATTTGATGGAATCGTTGTGGAATGATATTTTTAACGTACACGTTGCGACAGAAATTGTTCTGCTGCTGTTCCTTGCGAGTTTAAAATTAGAGATATTGATTTGCAATATGTACCTTTATACGTCGCTTTGAATTCATTTCTTTTAGACCTTTATTGGAACTTTTTGCAGAACTTTTCCCGACGCAAGATGAAAGATATTTAAATGTTGGAATTTTTGGACCGAATGGTATTTTTAATAGGTGGATTGTTGCAGAATTTGTTGATACTGTTCCTTGCAATGTTAACGTTTTGACGTTGGTATGCTGCAGCGTGCACGTAGTCTCACCACCCGCACATTTTTATAGGGTAAATATGTAAATGGAAAATGTGGAAACGTTGGAAAAAATAAAAAGAACGTCCTTCCACGTGTGCCATCGGCGACGCTCGAGAAACTCAAGACGTGGATTCACATCTGGCGACGTCAATGTGTTAAGATTAAAATCTTCGATTACAATATCTATATTTTTGTACGCGTTTTCAAAGCGTTTTGTTCCATTCGATCGCGTATCTCTAACGGAGAAACGTAAGACGAAAGATACCTGGAAATTATAACTTTAGGAAGAAAGGACATTTTTGTCAACAACAAGAACGTAGCTCGTCGTAAAGCGTACAATAATAGAGTAGTTTGTTATTTTACGTAATACGATCCTAAAAAGGGCAGAGAACATTCACAGACGACTATTAAATTACGCGATCATTCGTTAGATCGAGCGTTCGAAATATTTTTCAACAAAAAATACTTTTCTTGACCAAGTGGTAGGATTTTTGACTCAAGTTGCGAGTTTTTAACGAATATTTAAATGTACGCGTTTGAGGAAATTGCCAGTCTAAGACGAATGGAACGGAACGTTTGAGTAACGGACTTTATAAACAATGAAACTCTTGCTTTGAAGGAATGGCACGTTTCCACCTCTGGATGCTACTGGAAGCTTCTCCTTTCATTTCCCTAAAGGCGTCTATCATAAAAAACAAGCATCCTCGTTTCCATTCTTTTTTCACGAACTCCCATCTCAACGATCAAACGCGATCTCAGCTTCAATAGAACTCAGCTTCATCAACCATTTACAAACACATCCGATTTTCACGGTCTTCATACTTTGAATCTCTTAGAATCCATAAAAAACAGCTATTTCGCGTCTCTCAGAATTCAGAAGCTGAGTTGTAAATATTTCAGTAAAATCATAATAAATTCAACACGAACTTCATCAACTCTATCTGCTTACCGTAGCTTCGAATTTTTTAAGGCTCGCCAGGGTTACAAAGATTCGTGCAAAAAATTGACAATATTTTACTAAACTAAAATTCGACACGATCCTCGAAGCTTGAAATTGTTTCAAACGTGCCAGAATCGCAGGCATCTCGATAGCGTTGAATTTACCAAGGAATTCGGCATTTTCACGTGCGTTTCATTCGCAAAATCTCGAATCTTTGAAAACGTACGCAGAGACGACACGAACGTCTCGCGAGAGAGAGACGATCGAATTAAAAAATTCGACGAACAGCCGGCACGCGAAAACAAAACAAGCCTATACGAAATCATGACGATTATCGTCAGCGAAGAAACCAACGATTTCGTAATCGTGGAGAGTCGGTCGTTTTGAAGGACGGCGTAGGACGATTTGGCGAAACACAGTGCCGGCCATATCTTATAAAGAGGTTTCTGGTGTAGCTGTACGACGTTAATATACGTACTTTATCCGACTCCATGGATAAAGTTAAGCCCTGGCGTCGACTCTTTACATCCTTCCACGGGTATACACGAGTTCCACGGAATATTACGCAAGCGTATCTGTCTCCCTGCCTCTCGTTATCTTTCACTGGCTACGATTCCCTCGCCGTCTTTCGTTGCTCGTGATCTTTCACGAAACCGCACGATGAAAGAAGAGCGAAGAAAAACGCGTAGTTTCTCGTTGGAGGGGTAAAAATCGCAACGAGAAAATGAAGAAGGAAACGTATATACAGCAGAGTGGGTGGAAATTCGTGGTTGAAGCGTGCTCGGGGAGATTCCGCGGTTCGAAATAAGGCAAAAATCAGGAATAAGAAAACCGCGTTTGAAGAAGGAACCGTCTTTAGTTCAAATATTCTGTCTGGCATTTGTTCGTTTCTCAAGATATAAATACATATTTGAGGTGGCTGGTGGATTTTTATCTTTTATGTAAAATTACGTTGTACAGGTATAATGGCTAAATATTTACGAAAGCGAAATACGATTAAATATTTGAAATTTAAAGCACGGGAACAGAGACGGCACAAAGAAAACGATAGGAGCTTCGGCTTGCTTTGATTATTCCAAACGACGGATAAGGATATCTGGTTCGACGAGTTTTCGCGAAACAGAAGTTCTCAAAGTAGTTCTGGCATCTTTAATTTTCATCTCACGCTTAATTACCGTGGGCGTGCCGTGGGCGTTTCAACGCTTACACGGATGATCGTGTATTTACAGCACCATGTAACTAATCCAGTATTATTCAGAAATATAAGGGAAAGATCGTGTTTTATTACGAACGTTCTACTTCCACCAACTAACCAGCACAAATACGTTGAACCAGGTAAAAGAAGAAAAATGAGAAAGAAGGAGGGAAAAGGGAATAAAAATACAAAAGAGGAAGACGAATAAGGGTAGAAAGCCGTGGGAGGTCCCCATCGAGAGAGACCGAGATCGTAGGACTTACGTGTGTACGTGACCGGCAAAGAGCTTGGTTTTCCATTTAGATGAGGCGAGTAGCTGTTCTGCCTGTTACCGGCGTCCGCCTCGGGGGCGTAATCGAACGTAGCCAAAAAACCGCATAGGAGAAAGCCCTCGATAAAGAGGAGCACGATAGCGTTCCATAGGCTGTTCGACGTCGTCATCCTTTTCTCCGCTTTCCCTTTACCCTCGTGAGAAAGCTTTTCTTCGCGGGCAACGCTGGCCGCGAAATTACCACGGCACTCTCTGGCACCCAGGGGGTGATTTTTCCTCTCCGCGTAGCCTCGTCACCTGCCACAGCCACGGTTTAACCATTTCTCGTTTCTATGAATCGAATCTATGAATCGGATCTATGAGTCGAACCACGATTCCAGCTCGTTCGTTCAACGTCCCCTGGGAGTTATCGTTTCCACGGTATTATATCGAACTTCTTCTCGGTTTTTAGAGGGTTTCAGGGGTTGATTGGTTGCGAGGATGCTTGATTAGTATCGGACGATAGGGTAGGTAAAGATTTTTGCATTCCTTTTCTCACGACGCAGTTCAAGAAGAATCGAGTTGCCGAGGTTTTGTTATCTTTTCCAGCGAGTTTTCTAACCTTTTGCACTCTGAATTTTATTTCAATTTCGTTACCAGCAGCTCTCAACGCTTTTAAGTGTTTTATTTGAAATTTACATTAACCAAAGAATAAGACAATTTAAGTAAATAAACGAAGAAAGAAATTCAATTAAATACCAGTTTTGTTCACACTATTGTTGTATTTTGTAATTTTTAAGCGTATCATATATCTTGAAACAATTTCCAGAATGCAATCCTGGTTTTCTTTCGCGCGTTGCATAAAAAAAAGGTGGGACTGAAAAAATGTCGAGTGGGACTCGACAAAGGAGCTCCTGAGATAAAAACTGATGTCGTGTCACATAGAAGTGCAAAGGGTTAATTCTCCGGCTGTGAGTCACGATGGATCTTCGTCACTTGGATCACGCGTTTCGATTCAACGTTAAGCTCTTCGAACGACGCGAATCTCTTTTGGAAAGGGAGAAAAGTCAGATTCGATAGAATTTCCTTTCTTCGTCGTTCGCGAGTCCTTTAGTTTAGACGAATCTCCTGGTAGACGGCGAATAATACAATGGTTACGTTTGTACGCTGCTTTGATAGATCACGTTGAACTTTGGATAGATAGCTGTCACTTCTTTCACAACGATGAAGTACTTTCCTTTCAGTTAGAACGTTTCTAACTTAATAAATCTCCGAACGTATTAATCAAGTTTTTATTCTTTTGCCTCGTAATAAAATACGGTACGATAGCGGAAGAATTAAAAAGAAAAAAAAAAAAGGAAAAGAAGAAGCGACAAGACAAAAAGGGGAAGGAACGAAGACACGCGAGCTGTATCGATTTCGCGCAAAAATAAAGAGAAACAAACCTATTGAAATGGTATCCAGCTTTTTCCCCTTCGTTAACGCACGTCGAATTCGCTTAACCGTCGATTCTCGTTGCAAAGGAGGACGTTGGGTAACCGACCACCTCTTCTGTTCACTGTTTATCGGAATTCTATCTGGTAACTCTTACGATACTCGATCCGTAGCGCATCCACGGGGTTCTGGTATGCCACAGTGCATATACGAGCTACGCAGGAGAACCACGGTCTTTTGAATAAACCCGATAAAAATCGGTGGCATTTTGTAAATCAATGAGGGAGTTGAAACCTATGGCCTCTTTCTTCGCTTTCGTCTCGGTGCGTCTCGAACTTGTATCACCTATCGACTAAACATTCCAATGAATTCGATTCCAGACGACGGCAAAGAACAACGAGGAAGAAACACGTGCTCCTTTTGTTTTTATAGAAGTTCGATCGCCACGAAGTCTCGAGTGCACATCTTGCTTAATATGCGATTGCCTGGCTCCATTCGCGGTGCTATTATCAAAGATATGTATTAGGTTGTCCGAAATGTTTCTTTCGTTTTAGACGGAAATAATAGACGCACGATGTTTCTTGTTTTATATTAGTTTATCAAATTATGCGCGAATGTAATAATAGAAATAGAACGAAATGAATCACACCTAATTCGATAAAATAATATAAAACAGAAATTGTTGTTCGTCTATTATCACCTTATGGAACGAAAGAAACTTTTCGGACAACCTAATATGCGAGTTTATGTGTGGGCTTACGTGTCGTTCGATATATCTTGGTATATTGGTAATTTGTAGTTTCAGTTTGGTGAGACGACGTTTTTGCTAGCAATTGGTAGAATTGAAACGTTGGCGAATGAGCTCTTTTTTGTATAGTTGAAGCAATATTGTTAATGAGATTAAGGTGAGCATTGTTTACTTTAGTCGACGCTCATATCGAGAAGATTAAAGTTCTGCAAGTAAGTTAGTCGAGTCAAGTAACTGTAGTTAGTTAAGGAACAATACAGTTCGATTATAAAAGCAAATTTTTCAGAAGAAAATTTTGCAAGTCAGTTGGTCATACTATCGAAGGTGAAACCAACATATTAGTAAAACTATAGATCTACGAGTAAATTGGCTTCGTTCGTTGAGTAATTAAACGACTAGCAATAAAGTTCTGTAGTATCGTAAATGATAATTATGATTTATTTCCAATGAATGGATTGCACAGATGTTGATTAAACAGGAAACGATGGTTGTTTAACGTGAACTAATCGCAATAACGTACTATAATTTAGACAACTCAATTTGCCACTCTCGTCACCACGGATCCAAGCTCTCTCTCTCTCTCTCTCTCTCTCACGCGGACCACACTCTCTCGACAACGCAACTCGCACTCCCTGACTTCTCGATTCACACTCTCTGGCTTCTCCACTGACACTGCCTGTCCTAGCATTCCTTTGTATTTTCTTAGGCCCACCACGCACGTGTCCCGCATCCGCACGTGGCCAGGCTCACGTAGGGATTTTCTATGAAACTATTCAGTCGAAGGACCGACGACACATTGATGGGCCTGTCGATATCTCGGCTCTCTGGCGACAATGTTTATGGCTACCCACGGTGAAAGAAAAAATATACAAGTTCAGAAACAGATATAGTATAAGAGTTAACAAACACCAAAACCCATTAGCTACCCAACTACTTGACACGACGGATCAGATCCGCAGACTAAAAAGACAATACCCTTTAGATTGAAGCATTAGATTCAACTAGAATCAAACATACTATAAGCTATTATAATCCAAGCTACAGTACCACGTCAAAAGAATGTACTTATAATTCTCAATGAGAATTGATCGTAAATAGTCAACGAAATAAAAAAAGAAAAGAAAATGTTTATGGTTCACCCGATATCTCTTAGGCCTTTCATCCCCGATACTACAGTTCTATCATTCAATTCATTCATTATACAAATCATGCTATTTAACGTAAAGTTATAAAATTGCGAAAGAGAAGTTTGCGATCCGCAACTTTCTAGCTATAGATTTCGTTACATTTTGAGCTTGCTCTTCCGTTTTCAGAGTAATTCTCCGTTGATTTTCTTGACGTAATATGCACCGACTCTTTAAACTAATAGAATTTGGTTTCGATAGAAATAGCCTCGTTAAATAACGCACAAAGATTACCGTGGCTGATTACGTGTTTTCCAAAAGGAAATACTTTTCACGCTATCTTGTAAAGTTATCGGTATGTAACTGTTTCTTACTCTAGATTCCGAAATATTAATACAACTTTTATTATTTACGAGCAAAGAAATCTAATTATAAGACTAAACGGCACTGGTGAGCACCTAAACTCGCGTTTTACGCGTTTCGCTGCGCGTGAAAGCGGATCCTGGAAAGTTCTCGCCAGTCACTGTCGTTCTTCGCCGGATAATGCCGGCGCGGTTGTTAACTTCCGGCTGTGCTTACGTTTTGGTACCCAGCCTCCAATTAAACGGCCTCTACTACGATCCTAGTCTCGCAAATTCTATTATTTCGCGGCGCGAGTTCCCTCTGCTACCATTTTCACGAGTTTCATATGTTGCGAATATTTCCGGTTAGAACGTGTTTTACATGTTGTCTTCTTTTATATCTTCTTCTTATATCTGTTAGACCAGACTGGTGGAGATACCGGTGTGAAACGATTCTCGTGAACTTTGTTGAAATTATAGTGTGAAATCTTTTGCTCTTTAGCGCAAGTTAATTGTTTTTATAATCCTTTTAATCGCAACTGCTTTCTCTTTATTTCGAATCTCAGCGTTCCTTCTAAATGAAGACACATCGGAAATTTCAAGACAAATTGCAATTAATAAATTACTTATTTTACGCATAATTATCAAAAACAAATTCACACGATAAATTGTTTTATACGCCATCGTTTTTATTATCATCGCGAAGTAAACAAATACGCGGAGCTTTATATTTAGACGGAGAATATTTCCACGATCTCGACGTTAATTAAAATATTTCAATAAAATCCAAATTTCGATTTCCAAGTCCCTCTTCATCGGTTGGTTCTGATCTCGCTCGAAAATTCATCGCGTTTTATATCTTCGATAAAATTATTCACGGGGACATTAGCTATGAAATCAACGTGGCATTATTCAAATTCTCCAAGCGACAAAGTAAATGGACGAATTCATACGGATTATTCGGGCCGACCTCGAATAAACGTTCGATCAGAGTCAAAGAGTGAATTAAATTAATAGAGCTCGAGAAAGAATATGACCGGGATGGATTTATTATTAAGCAGACGACCAGTTTGGTCTATCGACGTCGAAATTCTGTGACGCGTTAGTCGGATTTTTGAGATTTGCAGGAAACGATCACTCGAGTTAATATCGTTTCAAGCGAAGAATTATTATACGAGAATATGTTATCAATTATTCTCGTGCAATTTAGATAATTCAGATAGACGGAGTAGATCCCAACAATAGAACCTTATTTCTTTTAAGTTCAAGGTTATCCCTTTTCTTTTTAAACGACGTCATTAACTTTCGTTTACGATTAAATTCACATGCTCGTCGGTGTCTTTTTTATTTGAAATATCGTATGTGGATATTTGCGATCGTATATAATTATTTTGTAAATAACGAAAATCAGAGAGAACTCGAGAGCCATTTCAAACATCACGTAGTTCCTTCTTTCTTGGTAGAAAAGCAGATTTAAGAGGATAGTACTTGCATTTCAGTTTTCATAATTTCTTAATAATTATACAGAAACTAATCAGAAACTTCTGCGTTATAAATCAAAGAGCACAAAAGCTGCATATAAAACCGAGATCAGCATTTTTATGAAAGAAGATCGTATGCTACGCGGCCGGTAACATAATTCTAACACTCTGCATATTCCCCGTTTGCCAAAGTATAGCGTATACAGGTGGAGGAGCCATAAACCCCGAACTTGTTACAAGCTAGACTTCAAAGTCGAGGCCGAGGTTCGTTCTCGTTAAGGCAAAGACAGAGCTCTCCGGGATTCGTTTCTCACGGGGCGAATATAAATATGGAATTAAGTAAATTCGTTCGGATACTCACTCGGATAAACTCGTAACGGGTCCGTATCCGGTTTCTTGACGTGCTTCCGGCCGTGGTCGCCTGAAAGTTTAATTACTCCTTCAGTTATATGCACGCCACGACGGTGTGGAAATTTTATGAATATCCACCGGATCCATGCCGGAGGACATCTTTCTTTTCTCGTTACTTTCCCTTCGTCGGGAAAACGTTCTTCGCTTTTCTCCTCCTTCGATGCTCTTCGAACGTTGCTCAAGATACGTAGCTCAAGGTGGTCTACGTTAACGTTACCAGAGGATAACGATGCTTCCAAGAGAAGTTACTTTAACGATCTTTAGAACAGTATATTTCTCGTGACACTTTGATTTAGACCGATGGAACGCGAACTGTATGATATTCGACGTACAAGTTCCATTTATATTTCGACTCGTCGTTCAACTCTGGATATTTATGGAAATTCGATCTGTTTATATTTTGTAATTGCGACCGAAAAAAGAAAATGAGTCCAGTCATTTAGAATTATATACGAAATATACGAAACAATATTTAAGGAAAATACGACGCAAAGATCGTTTCCTTCTCAATTTATCGCGACACGACACGGTGCAACTTTATTCGCGACCGAGTAAAGGAATAAAAAAAGGAAAGTAAAGAGAAACAGAGACGAGGGTGAGTAATTGTTTGCTTCCTGGATCTTGTTCGTTTGTCTTTTCCTTTCTTCGTTTGATTTCACCCGGTGTATCTTGTAATTTGCCTAGAGATAATGGTAGATTGATGGTAAGGGAGGAAGGAAGAAGCGACAGTTTCTTCGTCTTGGGATGCTTTCCTTCTTCCTTCACCGAGACAAAATTAGACCGATAAAAGAAGCCGTGTACTACCGTTTATATTTAATTACCTTCTATATTTAACGCTTACAAAGGAAAGTCATTGGATTGGAAGTATCAAATTTTTGCCTATGTAAATGATAAAAAGTGATAATTGTAACCCTTTGCGATACGATGGTTCTGCAGTTTCACGATCAATTTGCCACCAACAAAATACGCTATTCGATAAAATCACTAAAAGCGAACATTCCGTGTTACCTCTTTTTACGTATCACAAAATTTTCTACGTTATTTAACCTCGCCAATTTTTATCGATTTTTTTACGATTAATCGACGTTTCGATCATTACGGGGAAAAAAGCTTCGTAAAGGACCAAAAGTAATTATTCAAATTCCACGTGTATTATCAATTCCATTAACATTTACGAATCTCATGTGCTAGAAAAATCAGGTTATTCGCATTTATTTGCGTATTCTCGTTGTTGCACAAGATTTATTCGCGTCGTAATCATTGGATCGTAAAGAGAATCACGGATGAAAATTTTCCAAAATTAATGTACAATGACCGTGTATATTTTTCGACGCGACGTCACGAGATACATATTCAACGATAATAACGGCGTGCTGGCCGCTGTGATAAGTTACATCGTCGAGTATAACTCGTCGCTCGTATGCACTCTCTTATGGAACTCATACAGACCTGTCTGTCCGTGATTTTTTAGCGAATTAGCGTCCGCCTCGGGTCCGTACGTCATCAACGCGCCCATTAGGACGATTAGGATGACTTGGACGAAGAACAGCTGGCATACTTGTTGCTTTCCACTCACGGAGAACATTCCCTAATGAAAGAAGCAAGGATTTAGTGGAAACTGGATGAATGTTTATTAACATTAGCTCTAATAACCGGCTTTAGACGTTTTAAGACGTCTTTTGTAAGCTGAACGTTATTGGCCGGGTACGTGTCTAAGCGTTTTTTAAATCTGATCTTTGTTTATGAATAAATGTTAAAGCGATTAATGTTATTTACCGTAGATCGCTTAGCTACGTGGAACAAGCAACACTTTGCTATTATTATCAGACCGCGAATATCCATGTAACTTCGATACAGGCAACTTAATTCGATTAAAACCTTTTATTTATTTATTTCAGATATTTTATATAACTTTGTATACCATATTTTTCATTTGTTCGTTTGTTACGTTGCGTTCGAGTATGTTCCTGTATCTTCAAATTTGTCGTAAGTGCATAAACATTTTGCAGTCCCGTTATCATATGTAGAGCTGAGAATGCGAGTGGTGTAGGTCGTGCTGCTGCGTAAAATAATGTTCTGCGTTTACCGTTACGAAGCATTCGTTACATTTCTTCGAGTCACACATTTCTATAAGTCACACGGTATTATAGATGTGGCAAATAGTAGAGAGATTGTATGAAGGTAATTAAATGAGAGAGAGAGAGAGTGAGAGAGAGAGAAGAGAGGATGCAAGAGTAGTATAATTGCGAAGGTTTGCAGGAAAGTTCCGGACATAATTCACGAATAATATTATGATTAATGACTAATTATTACGATTATATCTAATACGATGGCAGAGACGTTGCTAAGCGACTGTAAGTACATTTTTAACTATCTGTTCGTGAGAATATTTACAGTTTCGTACTATACGTGTTAAAAATCGATCCTTCCAACAAAGTTCTACTTCAAACAAATGTCATTCTCTATCTTTTATTAATCCGTTCAATACGAATCACTCGATAATTCGATATCGTAATCATACTACACATTCTGCGTATCAATTATAATCTAATAGCGAAGTTCCGCTACAAGACAGCAAATACATTCCATAAACATATTTACACTATTATATTACGACCAAATTAATTAGCAAATATAGATATAAACAGAAATTCCAATAAGCAATTGCTATATCCTCGACAATCTCAAACCGTTACACGTATCGCAGCTGTACATGCAATAACGGATCGAAATTTTCTCATAATCTGTTCTTAAAAATCGTCAGGAAATATACAACGGTTCGTGAGATTGCACATAGTCGGCGTTATAAATATAAAATGTTCTAGGACGAAAAAGGGGAAATAATGCTTGCAATTATTCGAAGGTTTAAGCAGAAAAATTGCAAGCGCGGTACGATGGAAAACTCGATAATTCGTTAATCGTTTACAGAGATAATATTTGTAAGGCAAATTGCGTGCGCGTGAGCGATGCAGATAGATGTTGCTCGGTTTAATGATATCATATAATGTTAAAGCTGAAATTTCAGTCGCGTCGCTGCCAGTTGTGTCACTCTCCATCCGTTTTCATCGTTTTATCTTTCGATGCTGATTTTCCGCCGATAATTGCAAGCGGGAAACGCGCAACCAGCAAGAATGAAATTAATGAACCCGATACGTACACGCAGACGTTATTTCATCGACGATTTCGCTCTGCTTCAGGTTTTTCGCCTCCCTGAGCTAAGATACAGCTACTCGAGTCGATCGAGTTTCTACGTTTTAGGATTCGATCCTGAACTTTGCACGGAATAACCAAACTCGGTGCGTATTATGAGATTATACTATTAATCTTTGATGCAATAATGGAAGAACGAGGAAATGATTTGTATTAGGTCGTCCGAAAAGTTTCTTTAGTTTCATAAGGAAATAATGGATGCACGATATTCTTCATTTTATATTATTTTATCGAATTACGTATGATCCATTTTGTTCTATCAAAATAAGGATCACAACGTTCGACAGATTAGGTCTCATGTTTGTATAAAGATGTATCGTTGTAAAAGACGTGTCTGTAAAAGAAAGACACTTCTCGGACAACCTAATATTTTAGGTTTAGCGAGAAAAAATATCAAGAACGAGGAAATGATTTGTATTAGGTCGTCCGAAAAGTTTCTTTAGTTTCATAAGGAAATAATGGATGCACGATATTCTCCATTTTATATTATTTTATCGAATTACGTGTGATCCATTTTGTTCTATCAAAATAAGGATCACAACGTTCGACAGATTAGGTCTCATGTTTGTATAAAGATGTATTATTGTAAAAGACGTGTCTGTAAAAGAAAGACACTTTTCGGACAACCTAATATTTTAGGTTTTGCGAGAAAAAATATCGAGAAGGAGGAAATGAGTATAGCTCTATGACGGCTATATGATATTTTATCGTACAATTGTTCTATTTTTCGAAGTTATTTCGTTGTTTATTTTACTCGCCGACCCCAATACTCGTATCTTGCTCTATATGGAGGAAATTGTAAACGAAAATTCGTCGACTTTTCGATTTCGAAATCGCTCGACGAATAACCTGTTAACCAAAGAGGACGAGTTAACTCGATCCTTGAATTACTTGTTCTTCTGGATATCTCGCGATGAAGATAATTTCTTAATTTAAATTCTTTTAAGAAGAAGGCTTTCCCACGAAGAAACTTCATTCCACTTTTATCACGTAACTTTACGCGTAATATCACGTTGTGCACATGCTTGGAAAAAGACTGATTAACGAAGAACAAATCGATCGAAAGCTGCGATCATGCACCGAAGCGATTCGTATCCAAATTTCACGATGGCAGCGTCGTTCGCGGCGACATCGTTCAGGCAATATTTTTACCATTTTGATTTAGATAGCTTTGTAACTTGCGGCCGGTTGCAAAAAGCTCGTTTCACCCTTCACTGGCCGTCGATCAACTCATAGTTCTCGCCTGACGCGACAGATTTTTTATTGTTTCACAATTTCGTTTCGCCAAGAACTGTTCGTCTAAATGGAGCAGATCGTGTTCCCCGACGAGGCTATCTTAATTCGAACGACGTTGACGAATGACTGTGCCGGGGCAAAGATCGATGCAACGATGACTGTAAACGACGTAACGATGATCGTTGGGCGCGCGAGTTGAAAAGGACTTTTTCGTCGTTCGAATAAATTCTTGTCTTTCGAGGTTGTGAATCACTCCGAACGGTTTGGAGAAAGGATAGATTTCTCAATTATTCGTTACATTATTTAAGGCTTATATTTTATATCACAATAATTTTATAATACTTAATATTCTACAATACAGTACTATTGTCAATTTTATCAAGTTCTAAATTTAGAAAAATAAAGAAATAAAAATTAAGAAGATAAATATCTATGGATTCTTTATTTGGCAAGAATACAAGCTAACACGATCGCAAGAAGAAGTTCCAATTAAGATTTTTTCTTCGAATAAAACTATTTATTTTAAGACAAATTACACCTCTATCGATACCATTTGTTCCGAGACGACGCTTATTACTGTAACAACCTAAAAATACATTGGTTTGGTATCGGTAACCCATCAAAACCTATTTCCCAATAAACACACGAACGACAGTTTCGCGATATACCCAGCGGTTTGTAGAAGAATCACACACAGAGGGACAAAAGTATCTGTCGTGAAATCAACGATTCTCGGCCGATATATCGGCTCGTTCCCGATATTGTTTATCCGTTTCTACGATGGACGATCCAATTACAACACGATTGATCCTGATTGACCTCGTCGTCTAAATCTCCCCAACGGATATACGCCATTCCCTTAATGCCGACACGTTTGACGCGCGAACAGTGTCGCGAAGCTAACGTATAGCGTTTTTCAACGGAGGCGATCCGTTCGACAGAAACGTTATTATCCAGTCTTGCCTGGTGTTAATCGATTTCTCGTACAGTTCAGTGGGAAAGGATCGTTGAAAACGTTCACGCCTAATATTTCATCGTGGCACGTTTGGCCGGCAAACGATTTCTCGAACGTGTTGTTCGTGCCGCGTACTAGCAGTTCCAGTGATTAATTAACGCGCAATGAGTAGTGGAATTAGCGTTAATTCTCCTTTAAGTCGCTTAAGACTGAAATTTGATCGAATTAAATCTTAGTTGGAACGTGAACTGCGAGTGTTTGTGCGGATTCAAATACTTTGGGAAAATCGGAAATTTCATATTTAAAAAACGTAGAGTATCGTAAAACTTGCTATTAAATTTTCTCTGCAAAGATTCTTGAATTTTAATTCACTTTGTTCTTTTCCTGCCAACCTTTTTCACGTTTCTCTGTTTTAAATCGCACGATATTGTTTTCGTTCGGCGAGCGAACAATCAATAAAGCGGAAAGTCAATCGGCTATTGTTATTACGCGATTAACTCGTAACCGCAAACTAACGTTCGATTGTTCGTCGACGATTCGAGAGGCGGTTTCTCGTCGACGATGCAAAAAGTGTCACGCGAGCGTCAAACGAAATAGCAATCGAATGTATTAGGAATGAAATCGTGACCGAACGATCCCATGTGAACAACTTCATACGGAATAACGAAAAGAGATGATAGATTTCTTTGTAATTTTCTGAAAACAACACGACCATTTAACTCGTCGCAATCGAATATTTTATAGTTAAAAACTAGCGTATCTCGTCTGTTTAATTTTTGTAACGCAACGGTGAACCGACCGAACGATAATAATTATAACTTTGTAGAAATAATTTTTAATCGATGATATTCTTATCGATCAATTAATTTTAACTATTCTTCCAACTGGCCAATTTTTTAATTTCCTTATTTAAAAAATGTTTTAATTGTCAAACACTTAGAGCTTCGTCGCTCGTTGTTCGTTCGATAATATCATGTTTAATCGATTTCTCTGTATTATTTTATTGCTCAATCCCTAATGGCTTAAAACAAGGACAAAAGAAGATATTGCGACCTATTTTTATTAAAAGTATTATAAGAATTTCTATCGTTCGAATTCTCATTATTTAAACGCTTTTACTGTATAGAAGATTTTAATGGCGCTCAGAAGCGAAACGTTAGATACTGTCCTCCTTCGATCGTTCGTACAATGCGGAAAAAACAAACAAAAAAATAAATAGAGAGAAAAGAAAAATATCGATATCTGTATGCGAGGAAGCTCTCGAATTCAATGGAAAATCGACTGGAGAGGCTGAAAAACTTGCGTGATTCCGGCCCGCCGGAAAAATATGGAACTCGTAACTCAAACCTTTACCCAAAACATTCCTTTTTCTCTTGCTATTACCATTTTGCTTTCTCTCTTCTGTTGTTCCTTTCTTTTTAAATCGCATAAAAATCAATACCCGACAAAAACAGGTATTACGTTGCTGTATGTCGAATAGAATAGAGGAACTCGCCAACTCTTGATTAAATTGTCCCCCTTTTTCTAAAAATTATTTTTTCCTATCTTTTATATTTTTTTACAACATACTACAAAAAAATTCCACGCCTAGAAAGCATGAAAAAATGTTATTCTATCTGTGTACTCTTCCAGAAATATTCCACCGTTGTGCAGATGTTAAAAATATCAAATCATTTTACAATTATAACGATGGAAACTAAAAAGTCGACACGGACAGGGAAATTAACCGTTGTGAATCTACAAATTTCCTATGAAAAATTATAAACTCGTAATTTTCACCACTCTAACAGTCGAAATAACGAGACTCGAAACTCAAGAATTTTTCAAATCGAAAATACTTGTTATTTATACCATTCTTTACCTAAGTCCATCAAACGCGTTGATATTTCAAAGATATCCAGTATCGAAATTAGCGTTGGGGGAACTAGCATCGATGGAAAAAGAAATTTCCTCTGTTGATTCGCATAACAAACGAACCAAGCCAATCTCTTTATCCTAATCAGCGCTAAAAACAATTCTCTATTAACATTAGAATTCTAAGTAAAAGGTTTGTATCAAATCAAAATGAAAAACACACGATAAGATATATGATGCAAAAGAAGAAAACAAACTATCATCCGTATACTTTCCAAAAAGTTATTCGGATCATGAAAAATTCTCATCGAAATCATTCGATTATTCCGACTATTCTGTTAGTTCCATCGTTAATGCTCTCGTTTACAAATTTCTCAAATTAATCGTTCTTCCGTGTTCTTGAAATACTGCGGCAGGTACTTCAGGGATATTCGATGCGAAAATTAGTATCAAAGGAACCAACATCGAAGAAACACAAAATTACCTGTGTTCCTCGTTTTGCACAGCGAGTAGCTGCTAACACGTGAAAGAAACAAGCCAATCCCTTTGTCTCAATCGTCGTTCCTTTATGGCGAAAGGAGGGCAGGGCTTGATTTGTGAGCGGCACAATTATTTCCACGTGGAAAACTCTGCCAGTGGAATGGGTTTCCGATGGAAACAGAAGCAAATCACGGCTGCAGACACTGCAGAGGATTATACGGAAGCTGCTTTCATAAATTATGCGATTTATCTTAGAGCTCGCGGATGCTTTTTTAGAATAACGATGAGCTCGAGTAACTAGCATCCGCCGCCCTTCTTTCTTCATTTTTTCGCCCCTATTTTTCGCGAACCAGGACCGTTCCGTGTCTTCGCAAGGGTTGGATAAGGTACACGAAAATCAATTTGCTTCTCTACGAACCTCTCGGCTCACACGAGATATTTCCTTGACCGCACAGCGAAGAAATCGAATTTCCTTTTCATTGAACGACCGCACGGACTCGTTTAAATCATTCGATTTATCGTCATCCCTCTTCTTCTTCTCGTCACTTTCGCGTATTACGCCGTTGATTATTTGTATTTATCTAAATCAGTTTGCTTTGTCTCCGCTGGTAAGAAACTTTTACAATGAAATTCGCTAAATCGTTTGGTAAGATATTTGAAGATTATTTGAAACGATGTAGCATATTATGACTGACACTATGATACTACGATAGGTTATGATACACTTTACAGTCGCCATAAAGCATGATCCTAAAGAGTGGAAAATTTCATTGCAGAAATAGAATACAGAAAGCTAGGAAAGAAATTACATTTTAATCCCGTTCCTTGTCTGTCAGAAAAACGTTTACAACGCTTAATTTCCTTTTATGGAGCGTTTCGTACAGCTACCTTGTTCCAAATACCTTCTCATTAATGTAACTAACGACAAAATAAATCTCAATTTAGAGGGAAAAAATTTAGCCTGAAATTTACCTTGAAAAATCTACGATACGCAACAGACTGAGAACAAAATACACGGTAACCTGCCCTTATTCGGTCATTAACTTATCCGGTCAATCGTTCTCTACGTTTAATCAAATAAACTTCTTCTGCCAAACGTCCAAACTACCGATCGGTTCTCTCGTTATCCACTTTGTTTCTACCCTTTCGACCAAACCGTCAAATCCACGTTGTCCAGTGTAATCGATAGATTGCGGGCTTTTCTGCATATTTACATTAACGGACGCAGTTAAAGAAATAGAATTTAAATAGAAATTTCACGCTCTAAGGGAAAAACGCTCTTAAAGTTAAACTTTATAATATTCTTATTTCCCCTTTCGTTCTTTACACTCTCCACGTTTTTACACAATCAAATCTCCCATAAACGCATCAACAGCCGCAGTCTACTAATCTCGAACCTCGAGTCGCCTCGTCAAGGAATCTCCGCCGATCTTCCCTAGACACAAAAAACAGAAGAAAAATGAAAAGAGAACACGACTTCCGCGCACAAAACAGCAGAAAACACGACAGTAATCCGACAAGAACGCACAACAGGTTTATATAAACTCCGTGAATTAGCGATAATTGGTCCTTTTACATAATTCTGCGTGGATGACCATGCGGAGGCAGTTTAGTTCTCCAGAAATAGGCGGGTAGCAAGGATCCCACGACGTTGCGTTGAATTTCTCAAGTTGAAACGCGATACCACTCGGGCTACTGTATCATCGCCGACAATTAGCCTTACTAATTGAAAGTAGGCCGGCTAAGAATGAGGATTTATTGTGTCCAGTCCTCTGGACGCTAATGACGCGCAAGACGAGTGGTTGGCTCGCTGTGTTACGCGTGTAACGGCGAGGGAAGGTCAACGAGACGACGAGACGATGGACATGGTGGAAATAACGTGGACGAAGTCGGGATGGAAGTTCAGGACGAGAAGATTTTTCGCTCAAGAGGAAGATTTCTTTCTTGAACGAGAACGTGCATGTCGAAGCTACGAATGCTAGATGCACTCGAGTTCATACGTTTTTGGGGATTTTTGGACTAGTGTTCGACGACTGATCGTTCAATGATAAATTAATTGGCTAGTCGCTCTTTCACCTAACGATTTCCTTTGCGCTATGTTATTTCTTTTGCTTTTCTTTCCTGTGAAACTCGCGTTCGCTCCGGATCGTTAATGCAACTTTCATCCCTGTAAATAGGAGATCGTGAAACTTTCGAAACGAAATATTTAACGTCCTTTGAATCTTCCTTATTCAACCTTCTTTAGAATTTTTCTTTTTTTATCTGTAACCTTGTACACTTATATTATATTTATTATGTTTTATTACAGTAATATCACGAGATTTATTTTGCATGTGAATTCATGTAATTTCGTTTATTACGTTTGTTATTATTTACGTAAGTTGATTTCTTGAAATAATACGTGCTTTTCACGGCAGAATTATTTTCCTTTGGCCCGAACGCACCTTATCAGCATCGTATTTCCATTTCCTTCATTGCGAACAATTTTCCAATTTTCTCAAAATTTTCATACTTGAAGGATTTTTCGAAATTCTAACATTCCGACGACTTCTTCAAATTGTAACGTTCCAAGGATCGTTCGTGATGCCATTTTCAAAATTATTTTTCTAATCCTCCTCAAATTTCTTGCATTATAACGAACAGAGGAAAAAGTCGCTGTCAAAAATTGTCAAATGACATCTTTTCGCGGTCCATATCTTTCTCGCGAATTCCAGCAGGTTTTTTTTTTAAATTCTCTCCACGGATCCGCAGTCGTGGCACGATTTACCGGAAGTGAGATTGAATCGAGGCAATCGAGCGGTCGCCATCGGTCGAAACCACCGGTCTTTCATCCGCGAATCGTTCGTGGCTAATTATATTCGAACCGCGACTTCAAATGCAGCGATTCAACGAGAGAGTGTTTTCGACGTTTGTCAACGAGCCTCGAAATGAAAAAGGTGAACGCCGTTACTCGATATTTTTCATTTTGTTTCCTCCGTGCCAGATGTCTCTATCGTAATCGTGTTCTTCAATCTCATTCTATACAGGGTGTTTCTTTTGTAACTAGATATACTGGAAGCACGTCGTAAATGGTTGAAAATATAAGAAAGAATTATTACACGTAATACGAGTTTCTCGATACGAAAAAGAATACCGTGCGGTTTAAATAATTTTTGTGCTTCTAAACGAAGTAGACGAAAGGATTTTTAAGTATTCACGGTTCTTTTAAATATGTCGAACGTAGTACAATTTTACTCGTAATATTAATCCTCCTAAGTGGAATTTCGTGGAATCACGAGTTTTTTTATACAATTTTATTTATAACGCAATATGTTGTTCGTTAAGATAAATTCAATGGTTATACACGTTATACAAGATTAGTCACGCGATATACATATATTTACCGAATCGGAAATTGCAGATGGAAGAAAATTTCCAAGACAAAAACTATAAGCTGTGTTTAAACAGGCGCAGGTGGTACGTGTAAGCACATTTTTTGTTTCCAGTCTGATCAAATGTTTCCAAATTTTTGTTCAAATATTTGTTGAAAATATTTTTTACACTCTCTGTATACACGCGTCAGTTTACCTCGCTGATAGTTGTAATTATTTCTCTACAATAATACTTCGCTTTGTATCTCGTTGCGTTGTTGATTTTCTAAAAAAAAAAGCGGCAAATAATTATCTTCATCCGTTGCCTCGATAAAATTTCCGTTTCTGAAGAAGTTACATCGTTTCGTTTCCAAGAGAAACGAAATGGAAGCTCGATTTCTCCATCGTAAAAGAACGTTTGGTTGGAAAAGAGAAAAAAAGGGGGAAGGAAATTAATGAAATTCTTAGCGACGCAGAATGCTTTTCTAACTGCAGCGCCATTGGGAATAGGTGAATTATAAAAGGGCTCTTTTAGACGCTTTTAACAAGTGGCCGAGAAGAATGGAGTTGCATTGCGCGTGTTGCGAGAAATCCTTCCAAGAATGATTGCAAGTGAAAAGGTTTCTTGCTGCGAGACGGAGAAATTCTCGAGGCGAAAGAATACCGTTGCAAGATACTTGCGCGACGATGGCTTTTTACATATTTATCGTCAACTACACGTCGAATCTAACGTTTCTGAATTTCAGAAACTCCGACATCAAGTACTTCGTGTCCTTCGTTATCCATTGGCGCACAAAATTTCATGAAATTTTTACCATATTTCCAACGACATATCAAATATTCCTCGAGTCAATTCGCAAACGTTAACTCGCTAAACGATAATTCTACGAAATCTTTTGAATTTCTATGAGCGTGGACATTTTGAACGCAACGGCTATTCATAATAACGCGCGATATCGAAAACAACGTTACAACGTCGCTAACAGAGTTACGATTCATTTAGGAGGTGAAGATCGTTACGACGTGGAAACGTCTGGTTTGCAGTCGATGATTGCGATTTCGATACGGTTAGTTTCGAGGTATTATACTTGTATCGTTAATTGAGCAGGGGAGATCGATATGCGCAGCTGAGATAAATTAAATCGAATCTGTAAATGCGTACCAATTACCGCGGCTTTAGCTCCCTCCTGTATAACTCGCTGTAATTTACAGCCGACGTTCTGCGTGTTGATGCTTTCGAGAGTCTGGTTTCACTTAATCTCCGTAGCGCTCGATGCGTGCACAGTCTGGTCCACGAGTAATGGGGTTAAAGATCTCCTGTTATATGGAGGTACATTTACGATTTAGGTGGATTTCAAGTTAGACAAACCAGAACCACGCGATACATAACGTAACGATGTAATTCCGATGACCGAGATGTAAGAGATTTTTAATTCAAATCCGATTACAGTGGAAATTTATTCGAACTTTTAACGATTTAGCGTGTAAATAACGAACTTAAGGAATTTCGAGTTAAGCAAATCACGACGATATAATATATCGAGTAAAAGTATAATTCTTGTAAATTTCATAGTACTTACTATCTTGTTTTTTCTTTAATACGATCTTCTTTTACGTCATTATTACGAAATATCAATGTTTATTACGAAATATAAAGATTTGATTCTACCTGTGATAGAAACTTAGCATAACGATTTAGCGTGTAAATAACGAATTTAAGGAATTTCGAGTTAAGCAAATCACGTTGATGTAATATATCGAGTAAAAGCATAATTCTTGTAAATTTCATAGTACTTACTATCTTGTTTTTTCTTTAATACGATCTTCTTTTACGTTATTGTTGCAAAATATCATTATTTATTACGGAATATAAAGATTTGATTCTACCTGTGATAGAAACTTAGCATAACGATTTAGCGTGTAAATAACGAACTTAAGAAATTTCGAGTTAAGCAAATCACGTCGATGTAATATATCGAGTAAAAGTATAATTCTTGTAAATTTCATAGTACTTACTATCTTGTTTTTTCTTTAATACGATCTTCTTTTACGTCATTATTACGAAATATCAATATTTATTACGAAATATAAAGATTTGATTCTACTTGCGATAGAAATTTAGCAGAATCTTTAACGGATAGTGGACGAGCAACGAATTTCGAGATTTCGTAATTTACAGTTTAACGAAGCTTCTAGTCGATCGAGCGAAGGAAATCCGATTCAAGATTTAAGGATTACAAATATTGGAATTTTATTGGTACGATCTTCAAGTATTTTTCTCACCAAGGAGGAATTTCAACGTCTATAGAATTTTCTAGAGTTGTCGTTGAGAACTCGAAGAACTGATATAGAATAGGTTTCTGTGGAGTCGTCGATACCGGAATAATATTAGTTCCGCGTGAGAAACGTCACCGTCCATAGAAAATTTCCCAGGTTTCCCACTAGCGAGTTTTAAGATCCATAGAATTGCTTCATGGATTGTAACCGTAGAGCTATAGGTGATAGAATTTCTCCCTTGCTCTCTCTCTATGAAGCGGAAAACAGGCAATTCAGCGGAGTTGATCGATGTAGATCCATAAATTCGCGACATCGTTGGCCCGGTAATCGAACACGGAGATATTTATTATATTTATGAGCTACTTACGGGAACACATTTCCCAGCGTGCTTACCGTGTCTCTGTAGAAAAGCCTTGGATGGAAGTGAGCCACTCCGTAGTAATTTATGCCGTCATATCGGCTACTTCTCGTTCGCTCTAAATTCACGCTAAAACCGGTCGTTCGTTTGCCACTCGCGAATCGATGCCTCGGCCAATTTCACCAATTATAGTTACGAACAATTAGGATTGCTAAATTTTGCCGAATTAAAATTAAAACAACGAAGGAGAAGTCGGAAAGATGAGAGAAGCGAACGATAAAATAGATTTATGAGGGAGAATAAGTTGAAAAATTCGGGTAAATCAAGGTGTACTTTTTCTGGAGAAACTTTCGCCAAGATCGATGGTATCGCACGAAATCGTTCGCTTGTTCTCTCGAAGACGGACAAGCACGTACTCGGAGCAAACAGTCGTTCAATGCCGACGGATGACACGCGATCGATTTGCGTTGGAACACGAATCGATGGGTGATCGTGTATACCCAGACGATTATGTATTGCGACGAACAGCTAAAATCAGGACAGCTTCGCTCGAGTCGCAGGAAGTCGATTATCGCGTGTTTCAGAGTTTGCCGAGTTAAAGCCAAAATGTCTTTTTAACCGATAAAAAGTCGCGTGTAATACATAGGTATTTAAATAAAAATATAAACATTATGTAGCGATCGAAAAACCAAGGGAACAAAAATATTAATAGATAAGTATTTTTAAGATATTTTAACGAGGTTAAACGAAAATGCTATAGATTCAATGTGTTACCATTATTTCGAAATTAGTCGCGTGACTCACGGAATAAATATGCCACTTAAACGCGCATCAGACGTGGAATTGGCGAATGCACGTTCGTCGTAGGATAAACAGACTATAGAATCACGTACGACTTACTAATTTTATTATTTATTTGCTTTCTAATGCATCCGAAATGGCAATGAAAAAGGAAGAGACGCATCCCATGGTCGTCTGGTATGCCAGTTTTCCGCTTCGATTCTTATCAAGCCACTGACGACCTTTGATCTCGTTAAATTGCTTCCGTTTAATATTTGCTCGATCTTAAAAAAGGAAATTACAAAGCACGAAATGCAATAACCAGGAAAGGCAAAGCTCTTAAGAATCCAGACATCTCTGTCAATTTAGAGCAACAATGTATAAATGTACGAGTTAATAGTAAATTTAAAAGCGCGTAGGTTAATACAATTTCACGAACAACTGATTTTGCTGTCGCGCGTTAAGCTTTAAAAATCGATTCTATCGTATCGTAATATTTTCTAATATACACGCGTATCTATAAAGCTTTCTCAGTTATAAATAAAAATGAGAAACGTCGATGTCCCTCTTGTTCGAGACTTTCTAATGAAATGAAATTTTGTCGAGATAACAAAGGCAAGCAAAGATACTGTAGAAAAGGTAAAAATAATATTTTGCTTCGGCCATAAGTAGCAAGGTAGTAAGTAAAGTCCATAGATAGACGGACGAAGGATAATAACTGGAAAAGTTATCGAAACATGTTTTTGGAAATGATTTTCTCATTCTCGAAGGTAATCGATATTCCAGCAGGCAAAGATATACATTTCACAACGTTCTTCTTTCTCGACGATTTATTTATTTATCGTTTAGATCTTACAAAAGAACATATAATACATATTACGGCTTGACAGTGAATTCATAAGTAGTACAATATTCAAAACCTTAGAACTTATATCGTAGCGCACTCACGCTCGTGTGTTAGCTTAAAAATTAGAATCACTCGGTGTGAGAAAGAACCCATACGTACGTGCGTACTTACTGTCCTTGGACAGGTGTATATGATAGTACACATGACGGCAAACGTATCGATGACAATCTCGTGTGCCGTATGCGTACACACGTACGACACGATTTCCGAGAATTCGGCGTCTGATCGTCTCCGCGTTTCATCCTCTTTGTAAATAGAAACAACGACAATCACCGTAATTACTTACGCGTAACGAAAGAAAAAAGAAAAAAGAAAAAATACGGAAGTCACAAAATTTCGCTGTATTTCTCGTTAAACAGTTTTCTTTTTCCTTTCTTTTCTTCTTTTTTTTATTTTTTTTTATTTTTACACAATACGAAACTAAACGAAACTCGCACGATCACGCTATATCTCGTCGTCGAATAATTTCTTTCTTCCGTGTTGATAACACGAAAACCGAAATTCACACGATTTCGATCGCGAATCGTAAAGTTTCGCTGTGTTTCGTCGAATAATATTTTCTTTTCTTTCTTAGTAATACGAAACGGAAACAAGATTCGTACGATCTTACGGCTAAAAAACGGGGGACCGCGTCGTCGTCGTTCGCTCGACGACGTTTAAAATGGCCCCTCCCCTCATTTAAATACAATACAAGAATCGAACGTGCTTATACTATATTCTCTTATATCTTTCACATTCTTTTTCTTTTCTCTCTGATCGGAGCGATGTTAGAGCGATTCGCTCTGCAGCTCCTCGGTAATGACTCGAGTATTAATTCTGCTTTTAAAAGACGTGATCGATCAAAGGCGGACGATGAATATCCGGTTGTGTTAATGAGCTTTCCTAACGACTAACACCGAACTTTCCTTATCTTTGGTTTACCTACGAGCTTAATATTTTTTTTTCCAGAGAATTCGTATGTTTTGTGACTGTGTGTAAGGTATGGATGTATATGTATGTTTGTATGTGTTTCTTATATTCGTGTGAAAGAGAGCGAGAGAGGGGGAGAGGGAGAGAGAGAGAGAGAGAGGGACAGATAGACAGACCTTTTTGTTATTTTTCTTTTAGACAGAATCGTACTTAAGCCTAGCTTAGAAGATATCGTTTTTTTTCCTTTTCTTTTATATCCTATGCTCATCGAGAATCATTGAAAAAACTCGGAACGTTTTCTAGAACATCTTTTATATCCTCGATTCGAGCGAGAACGCTCCACGCACACGTGAAACATGGGAAATCGGCTATCGGTGCGTTCATGGGATTTTCCTTTAACTTTCTCGTTTCTAGTAAACTGCGGATTTTTATGCGCTTATGGAAAATATAGAATTATATAAAAACCGCGTAAACATGCGCAAATATATAAAATATTCACGGTCGATTGATAATAATAGTAATACGTAACATAATTTTTAATACGTAATTACCAAGCGAAACAAATCCCGTTAATAATTCATCTTCAATCGGACGAATAAAAATATGGATTTGCATAAATATCCGCAATCTTTAATAGTTGGTAGCTCCTTTGTTTTCGTTTCTTTCTTTTTTTTTTTTTTTTTTTTTGAAATAACGTGGCGCACGCGACAACCCCTTTTGGTACACAATTTTATTCGTCCCTTCGTTTTTCATTTTCGTTTACTTTTGTTTTAGCTTCGTTTTGTTGTATCTCTTTTGTCTCCCTTCGTACGCGTGCGTGCGTCTCCATCGACAACAGACGTCGTGCCACAAAATGCCATCGTGCAGGACGCATGGATGACGATATACAATGAAGTCGGCGAAGAACAATGACAATGAGAAAGAATTGGATTAGGGTAAGACGACGTGGTCGAAGATGAGAAACCAGGGGACTCGTTCATGGAACTTCGTACTCTTAGCTCTTGTGACTGATGCTACGTTGGCAAGAGGATCTTGAGATTGATCGAAAATATCGAATAGAGCGATCAGTTTCGCTTCACAGATACCGCCACTTCTACTACTTGCTCTCGTTCACGTTCCCCAATTTTAATTATCTTCTAACGTCTAAAGATTTGACTCGCCATTGTTAAATTTTGATTCGCTCGATGCTACGTGTTGTCCTCAGGGTCGCCTTGAATTCTACCGAATCTCTTTCTCAAGAAATCTCCGAGAAAACGTATTTTTCATTCGATCTTAGTCGCTCAAATCCCCCAATCTTTTCGTTACCCAGAAGCTTCGCTCGCTCGTCCCAATCTCAAGATCGTCCCTAGCAGAAGAATCCAGTTCGCCTACCTCAAACTTTTTCATCTAAATCATTTGTCTTAAATTATTTTCTTCTAAATCTGCAAAAAAAAAAAAAAAAAGAGAAAAATGGAAAAGAAGGAAGAAGAGTAAAAAGGAAAAGGAAAGAACGTTCCCCAAATTTTCTCATCTCGTCTCGCGCTCCATTTTCCCTCCTTTATAATACCGGGAAGTAGAAGAAGAATAGAAAAAATGGTTGTTCCTTCAGAATCTACGTTCCGTTTTCTACACGTTGCTCGATCAACCGATTAAGGATCAACATCGATTAAGGAAAATAACATCGAATGAGATCTTGAAATAATCGAATCTTGAAATAATCGTCGAATAATTTAAACACCTCGCCTGACATAGACAGAGAAGCGTATTACAATGATAGATAATTCGTAAAAGTACGAAAATCGGATCTCTGTACGTAAGTGGGGAAGATTTCTGACTTCCTCGACCCTCGTAAAGTTGTATGGCCTACATATTTCATCGTAGATAGGACGAAATAAATTTTTGGTATCTCGGTTCGCAACTTCAATGTTGAAAACACCGGAACGCAACAACGTAAATTGACGGAAAAACGACGTTGTGTGAATGCAACGTTGTCCCTTAATGGATCGAGGCTCGTTTTCAGTGCGCGCTATAATCGAATTTTCTCCATCAACTCACCAATCCCATCCTCTGCAGCCAAGGTCATTTTGCAGTCCGACCATTCATATACTATATATCGCGATACTATATATATGATAACGCATATACTATGACAAACAATCTCAACATCATCGATAATTCTCCATTTTTCTACTTTCTTTCTCTAGATCGCGCGGGGCAAGCGATACTCCACGTTATCAATCGTTCGTCCGCTGTTATCAAGGGGTGCTCATCGTTTCGATTGTTCCTTTCGACCCTACACGCCATTTTATCTTCGATCGTTTCGCGTTACGATAAAAGCGACGCGCGGGCTACCTTTAGGGGGAAAAAATGAAAGATAAAGCACAATACGAAGCTTTACGTTTCCTTTCAATTTCGTTTCATTCGTGCGCGTAAATCCTCGACTTTCTCGTTTGTTTCTTGGTAGACAGACGCTTTAAATTAACGTAAACGTATGATTAGAAGGAGAACTTAGACGTACGCTTATTATACCGTATCAGGCGATTCTTCCGCATTCTTTGGGAAAATCGTTGAGATCAACTGGCGGCAGAATCGAGTTTCGACGTCTTTTGGTCACCTGTCGCCCTTAGTTTTGTGTTTTCTTAACAATGCAGCAAACATATATCGATGGGAGAAATTTTGCGATCGAATAAGCTCGGAGATGCAGAGTTTTGTAGGATCGAATTATTATTCGAATAGAATTGAGAATTAAAGATTAGATTTTAATTTCTGTCTGGAGAATTTTTACGATCGTAGGATAATAAACGAGTAGATGGTAGACGAGTACGATAATTTTATCTTTCGTTGTTTATTTGAGCGATCGAAGGAAGTAAATTCTATGGTCGAACCTTCCGAAATGGTATTTCGTAAATATGGAAGCTTTTGCAAGTTTTATCGACTGACTGTTTTTATAGGTTTCGATATAAAATTGTCCGTCCGGCTTTTCTTTTTAGAACAAAGCGAAAAAGACCATCGATCCAACGAATATGGATTGGGTAAACAATGTCGATTGTGTGAGCTGGCTGCCGTTACGCAAAGCCGATTAATCCGTTGACAAAGTGCAACGCGCGTGACTCAAATTTTCGATACCATGATTGTTTACTTACGTAACTTTATTCATATAGAATTTCACGCTGATATTTTATTAACGCAGTTAAGC
Source organism: Bombus huntii (assembly GCF_024542735.1). Taxonomy (NCBI): domain Eukaryota; kingdom Metazoa; phylum Arthropoda; class Insecta; order Hymenoptera; family Apidae; genus Bombus; species Bombus huntii. The sequence goes on along the minus strand of NC_066242.1, from coordinate 16,545,009 downwards.
TACCAACATCATCTGTTAATAATAACTTTCGCAAATCCTAAAAACACGCAGCTAAATAAATAAATTATTAAAATAACAGCGAGATAAGTTGTCGAACATTCGCTCGAACGATTTCTCCGCGTTATTTCCCTCTTTTGCAACGTAAATCTCTGGAAAAGTTTCATTCGAAAGCAAGGACGACGAAAATTTCAATCTCAGCGATTTTTATCTCCAGAAATGCAAAGATAAATTATCGTTTAACGTTCGTTCGTTCCTTCGACGATTTCGGTATTTCGCTGCTTCTCCAAAACTCGCAACTTTCCAAGAATTTATAATTCGAAACGCGGGATGATCGAAACTCCACTGTCACCAATTTCCCCGCAATTTTCCCAAAACGCAGAAACTTACTGATAAAATGCTAACCGAACTATCCTGCTCGTTCGAACCTCGATAAAACCTAATCTCTACGAATAATAAGTTAACAGCTAAGGGATGGCACTGAGGGGTCGGCCGAGAAGCAAAACACAGGTACCTACTCGTCCAATCTAGAACACAGCTTCTCTATCGTACAATAAGAAACTATAGCCGTTTCATTCGACCGTCGCGCGTTTCCTTCTTTTATCGTCTCGTTTGCTCTCCGCGGCTCTAAAAGAAAAGAAAAGACGATTCGCTGTGTGATATCGTCGCGAACGATCAGTTCACTCGCTCCTTCCTTCTTTCTCTCGATTGTCTGACGTTCAATTAGCGGCGTAATTAAGCTAGCTACGGAGACGAAGGATTTGCCGGATCATCCTCTGCCCTGTGATAACTCGAGACTGTGCTAATTTATTCATTGGATGTCGCGAAACCGCGCGAAGCTCTCGAAACACGATTCACTTGGGGAATTCGATTCGTCCTTGCTGCTGCGAATTATGCAGCTGGAGGAGGAATACGCGTCCTCGAGCGCGAGATTTTTAGCTCGATCGCGAGGAACCGATGTTTCCAGATGGGCGGATTTCCGCTCGAAAGTTTTCACAGACTGCGACCTCTTTGGAGACGTATGACGAATTTTTCCGATTGCCGAGTATTCCACACCGAATTTTTCAGAGATACGAATTACTTTATTAGCTTTCATCGTCGACTTTTTTTTTTTTTTAGTAAACAATAGATTAGTATATCTTAAATTCGAGAGACAGGTTGGAAGTTATTAAAAGGCTAGTTCGTGTTTCACTTTGGTGAAACGCAGGTTAATGAATGAGGTTTAAATTAGGTCTGTGTTAGGTTTAGTTTTGGGGTAGAGGTGATAAATCGATAGCGAAATCTCATTTTCCGGGTCAGCTTCGGTTAATCCGAAACAGGTGGTTAGAAACTCGCACCTAAATCTCCACCAAAATCTCCATTACTATTCGTAATTTCGCTGATATTGTACAATAGATTAAAATAATCGGACAAGTGTTTTTACTTCTCTTACATCGTACAACTCTTAAATCGATTATGAAAGAAATTAACAGAACAAACATCTGTTTTTCTCCTTTTCTACGCTGATTTGACCGCGTGATCTATAAACCAGCCGTCGCAATTGTATTCCATCTTTATGCCAGAAATAAATTTCCCAGTCACGATCCACTCTTTTCTAGTCTTCGTCCGGTATCGTTTGTAATTTCATGCCACAACCAATGCTGTTTTAATTAACGTCTCTGTAAATCTATGTTTCAATTTCCAACAAATATCTTTCATCTCCTATTCGAAACCTATTTCAGCATTTCCAAAAAATGGTCGAATTTCAATCGTCCTTTCTCTTGCGGCTTGCAAATTCCATATTATAGCCAATGACGTTTTAATTAGCGTCAGCGTTTCTATAGATCTAAATTTCAACTAAATATCAATTCTCACCCTATTGCAGACGTATCTCGCTACTAAAAATAAAAAGGCAAAATTTCACATTTGTCGCAAATGAATTTGTGAGACAATTACGAGATCAGATTGCTCCCATTCCTCCTCCAGCGTCGTTACAATTTTACATCAAAGTCCAACGCTATCGATACTAGAGTCAGTGTCCCTAAAACTATCTCTGAAGCAATTCAGAGAAACGTTAACAGTGTTCGATAATCGTTTCTACATATCGAGATGGATCTACCGTTGCGGTTTTCCAGGGGATTTTGTGCGTTTACAGAGAGAGAGAGGGAGAGAGAGAGAGAGAGAGAGAGAGAGAAAGGGGGAGTAAGAGAGTGGAGACTGATCCACAACGATAAAACCGGCGCGATTGCACGGGGAATTGACTAAGCTTCGGGTGGATCGTCTCCTCGGTCAACTTCCGTTACCGTCGAACTTCCGAGAGCCTCGCGAGGACGCGGCTGGCCAGAAATTGCCAACTCGTGGAAACAATCTTACATGTGTATATGTGTCTCTGTGTGCGCACGTATATGTGTATGTAGATTTAAGCAACGATGAATCAGACTCGGTTGGAATAGTCTTCGTGCGAATCGAAAAATACATACAAATATCATGAACGTTCGCGATATATTTAAAAAGTTTAGCTTGAGAATATTTGTGGTAATATTTTAAGCGATTGGAGATATCGGCGATTTTAGATACGTTCGATATATTTGGTTAATTGGAAATTACGTGTTATCGATATTTCTTACTTCCTCTTGTTCTTTTTTCTTTTTTATCCTGTTAGGATGTAATATAGAAAAGATTGCATCGCGGATAAAACGATTTTCGTGGATTTTAATCGCAAAAGAGCGTTCGGTGAAAATCTGAAAATACGACAGAATCGAAAGAGGCAGTTTCGAATTCTTTGATGATATGTAATCGAATTAATTAGTAAGGGGTACTCTGTGATTGATAAAATGAACAGGTATCAGTGGAAGTTCATCAGAGGCTGTAATTTCGTCGATTGCAACCCGATCGGATTCCCATTTCCATTTGCGAATTTATATCCAATTAATGTTGTTAAGTTATCGCTGATTGATCATCCGATGGAAATTAGTCGAAATTAGATATCTACGTAATCGATAATCCAGTCTGTAATTTACTTATTGATACTTTTCAAAGACATTTTTCCCATTCTTCCTGAGAAAGGCTGTTCCTTCCGCGGTAAACGTGTAGAAAAAAAAAAGAACAATAAACGGAGTAAAATCGCTAAAAATGTTAATTAACTAAATCGTAATATAATCATCGATACTAATCCTATGTTCTACTTACGTAAATTCTAGACAAGATTTATATCTACTGTTATATCAATTATTAGAAAGAACTTCTTTCCACGACCCACGAAACATCGAGCCTCGAAAGGTTTTTCTTATCGGTTAAGGGCGTTTTATCACCTGTACCAATTTTCCTTCGAATCCCTCGATTTTTCCGACACCTTGCGGACCGATAATAAATCTTGACACGAGACGCGTGTAAAAAACCGAGAAAAAACCGATACGAAAGATCGGCCATAAAGCACACGAAGACTATTCTCCACCAATTATGTACAAACGTTCTCTATAATCGAGCGAGCTAATGAAAAAGTCGCGCGAAAAACACGAGTTTATATTTAATAATCGATCGTTCGAAAAAGGGACTCCATTATGGAGAATAAAAGTACGTCGAAAAGTCAATAATACAAAATGGTCACTGAAAAGTGCCAGCTGGTTAAGCAGCCTGTAAACGTACGCGGCGATAACGAGTCCGTGCGTAGAAAAACGCGAATCGAACGTGTTTTTCCCCTCGAAGATGCATATATTATATTCCAAGCGTACTCCGTGTCATCTCGCGAGATCGCGCTCGATAAATCCGATTCGAGTCTCGTCGACGTCCGACAGCACGCGCTTCAAAATTCTCCTCACCGTGTGTAGGTGGAATTCAGCCTCGCGAACGATCCGTCGATCGTTCCGGGACGGTTTTGACGCGACTTGAACGCTTCTTCATTTACGAGAAGAGCCAAATTGATGTTTCGCTCGTCGTCGCCTCGCAATTCCTATCACTCACCTCGGCTTCTTGTTGGCTGAAACCGACGATCGACGTTTCTCGAGTCGTTCGTTTCATCGTGTTCAAGTTCTCACGCTCGTAAGTTTCATTGGTTTAGTTAGATTTTGCGGATATCGGTGGAAAGAAGAGATCGATCGAGATACGTAACGTTTGGCATGCCAGATCGATTGCTTTTTCGTGTTTAGAAGAAGACTATGGATCTTGGAGTTGTCCGAGCCTTCGTTGCAATTTAGAAACATAAAAGCTTCTTGAAATGGAAACTCGAAAAACGTTGGAACGCGTAATTCCTAAACTTGTAGAGTAAAACGTCGTATCGATTGCTCCTTCGTTGGCCATAAATTTCCCAAGGCTTGGAACTCGCTTCGTCTCATCGAGAAACGTTGTCAACCGGATTATTCCCATCGTTAAAAATCCCAGAAACTCGATACATCGCTTGATCTCGCGCCAAAGCTCAAATTCGGCGAGATAGCACCCTTTAGTCCACGATCCTTGCTACAACGAATTCCTTTCACCGGAAGAATACCAAATACTCTGCGAATATCCATAAAATCTATCTTGCCAAGCGACAACGGCGGAGAAAGCTTGTTCGAAGTGAGAAAATAAAAATTCCTCGGCAAGAAGGATCGTTCGAGACGCGTCAAACCTTGAAGAACACCGGTGAGAACGCACGCGACGATACACACACATACACACCTCGCGCGATTCGATTATACACGCTCTTATGTTTCGCAATAGCGAGAACCGTCCTCGTCCTCGTGCACGGGCCGTCTTTCCGATCTGTTTGCTGGGCCGTCCGGCGAACATAGCCGCTTCTACGTGAACAGAACCGACAGAAACAGGAGCAGAGAGCATAGGAGGACGGACAGGTCGAGGCGAACGAGGTCAGGCGAAGACGAAAACCATATGGAACCCGAGGAGCCGACACGAGCATTCTCATGGCGACTCGAAGGTTGTTCGGACGCCATTAAATCCTCCCTCGAGGGCTCCGGGCACGGCAGCTCTTCTAGTTTCAAGTCGAATAGGTTCTTCACGTAGCACAGTTTACCCTCCACCATCTGCACCTGTAACAGTATGCACGAAGAAGGGTGTTTTAGTCAGGGATGGTTGCGGTTCCAGGGTGAAGTGACATTCTTGTAAGCTTAAATTAAAGCACTGTACAGAGCTGCAAAGATGATTAGCGAGACGACACTGGGTAAGGGAATTAGTGCTCTCTATCGCTCACCGTCACGCGTTGTTATATGCCAGTGGTTCAGTAACCGGTGTTCCGCGAGCTTGTTCTAAGAGTTCCGCGAGATTAAGTTATCCCATCTTGACGAAAGAATTATTCAAGTTGCGGTTTTTACGAACGTATCTTCTTCTGATTAACGTTTTCTTGTATTTTTTTTTTTTTTTTTTTTTTTGAGGAATATTCTTACGATTAGACAATTCAGTCTACTGATAATAAAATAAAAGTAAAATTCCTGCGACAGTGTTAGAATTTCTATTCGTATAAATAACATTTCCTTACGTCTGTATGGAATTCGTACGATGTTGGTTGTAGTTTCTCGCCTTCTTCGAAAGGATTGCCGGGAACTACGCAAGAGACTGGTATCGAGAAAGTTGGCGCAATTGATAAAACTTTCGCCGCTTCTTCCTCTTTCTTTTTTACTTTCTGCTTATTTTATAAACACGCGAATAAACGATATTTCGATACTTCTTTTCGAATCTTATTAGACATTAATTTTATACGTGGAACGCTGATACACACCACACGTTTAACCTCCGTTCACGATTCATAAAGCTTTTTCCATTTCGGGCGCAACTAAACGCAACATCGGAAACATTCGATGGTCCGAATTTGTTGTCCGCTGAAAACGAACGGACGAATTAAAACTTTAGTCGCGGCATTATTTTGACAAGTGAGTCGATGCGTACATATTTTGAGAATAAATCGAGGGGCGAAAAACGTGGCCGAGTGCTTTGGCCGGTTTTAATTGTATATAAAAATAGAATGCGGCGTTTCGTTAAACAAATTTCACAGTTTGTTAAATTGTTCGCTTGAAACTTTATGGCGCTATACATTTTTATTAAAAGATAAAAAGAAGAGCAGTACGAATAAATAAATGCCTTTCGTCACGCAGAGAAATAAGTTACGCTATTTCGAACAAAGTGTCGATTTTACTTGTGGTTTTTCCGAAATATCGTCATGCCTGGTCAGCTTATCCGCACCCTATGCTTCCGTTGGACATTTAAATAAAAAATAGTCTCCGAGAAATTCCGAGCACGTGGAAAAAACCGGCGAAACCAAAGGTCCCTTCGTGATAAGGAACTTTATAACAGCGTTTCATAACCAGACAGTGTTTCGCGCCCATGTCGGCGGTATGCAGCGTTTCGTCGAATTCCAGACGATTTTTCTACATGTTTTAATTCGGTCGCGCGTCTCTTGAACGTCCGATACATTTTATCGCGATGGCATTTGGATATGCGATTAAAGCAATTTGAAAATCTTCTCTCGCGACACTTGCACGATGTATACGATAAAATAATATCAAATAAAATAAAAATAAAATCAGGTTACTGAAATTCGAGTCGATATTGAATCAACGTGACACTTTGTTCCCTTAAATGCACGATCGGTAAACGGTGTGGTGTAAAATCGAACATTTCCTTAAAATATTAGCTTGTCCGAAAAGTTTCTTCCGTTTTATGAGAAAATAATAGACGTACAACGTTTTCTTGTTTTATATTATTTGGTCGAATTACGTACGATCCATTTCGTTCTGTCGAGATAAACATTTCACAGACTTGGTTTCACGTTTGTACGAAGGTGCACTGTTGTAAAAAACACGTTTGCGAAAGAAAGACACTTTCCGGACGACCTAATACCGGGTATCGACAGAGAAATATTCGCGAATATCAAAATTGTTCACGAAGAAAGAAGATAAAAGACGTTGTAGAAATTGTAGACAAATATTGCGTGATACGTGATATTATTATACCAGACACGATGAACGTAACATAAAATATAATGGCGACAGGTTATTCGTCCCTTAATTCAGCGACAGATTGGAAGAAACGTGGTGATGGAATTGGGGCGAAATTGATCCCGTTCCCTTCGATGGCAGGAAGAAAAATATAGAAGGTAAACGTATATCTTACCTTCGGCTGAAAATCGGAATTCGAGGAAGAATCCTCGTATCCATCTTTGCTCTCGTATTCGTCGCCCAAGTAGGCGTCGTCGTCCTCGACGCTGCCGTCTCTCAAGCTCCCGGTGCGATATTCCTCTGTAACAGCAGAGAATCGAAAATTCGAACAAAATGCATATCGAGCAGTCGTCGAAAATGCGTTCTAGATTGTTGCTGTTTCCTTCCTTGGTCTTCTATATCGCGAAATGAAATAGAGAGGAGAAAAGGGCTTGACATGTCGTAGATAAAGCGAAATAAAACGGGAACTTTTTTGTTTAAAAAAGGACGTACAGCGTGGTCCGCATAACCGTCGTCCGCGAGAATCTTAGGATCCCTTTCTTTGATCATTTCAGTAAAATGGAATGTCGTTGAAAGTGTAGAGTAAAATGAAAATTAAAGGACCATGGTTCTCATTGTGAAAAAGTCGTCTGCTTATTAGGAATATGAAAATTTCGATATCCGCGTTATCTTTTTTTTCTCTTTTAATTTATGTACGCCTACTGTTACGTTAATTTTCTGTATTTTCGTTTTAAGCGACGTATAATTTGCCTGTCAGCTTTTAAAGAGAATAACTACATTTTCATTTGTAACCGATTGCTAGGAAATTGAAATGCTCTCGAGGAATATCGATCAATTAAACCGATACCAAATATTCCTTTTGAAGGATTCGATTATCGAACAGAGAATTTGAAATTCGAAATACCGAGGGTCTCTAACAACGAGTGGAATATCGGAAATTCTATTTTATTGGTCGGGTACTGATTAAACGTTCTAGATATCGGTAAGTCCAAGCATCGGCTGGATTATTAAAGATTTCGTACGACGGTGAATTTGATCACTGAAACGGAAAACGTTGTGATTTAATTGTGAAAAATTAGTTTGCAGGGACGAACAACGAAACTGCAAAATTTCCCTCCGTATCTCGAACGTTGATTAATTTGTTTAGCGTTCGCTTTCAGCCGCAATTTTATGCCCTGGACATTAAATTTTCTCATTAATTCGATTAATTCAAGTAATTTTTAGCCCTCAGATGATATCGTTGAGACACAGGGAATTATTACAAAATATTTGTTTTGTGAAATTTTATCCCCTGGGATGTAATGCGGGTACTAGGTGCAACGAAACAATGGAACAAAATTTAATATAATATTATTTGTCGATATGGTTTACAATGAAACGAAAGCTCCTTTGTCTCCAAGCGGTATTCGGTCTTTTTTTTTTGTATTTCATTTCATTTTTCGAGCCTTTATTCGTATCTGGCAGTAATAGCAAATGTAACGCACCAGCAAAATAAATGAATTTAATGGATTCGTGATTTACGTTATGGCTGGTCGTTATAAAGGTTAATATTCCGGCACACTTTGTACCAATTGAAAGAAACTGTAACGCGAAACAGGTGTTCCTGCGATTCAGTTTTGCACAAAGTGGCTAATAAATAGAAACGATTTTTTTTTTCTTTTCAAATGTATCGATTAAAAATCCATCTATACACGGCACACATATCGCGTTCCGATAGTTTCGTAAAATAATATTTTCCTTCTTCCGTTTAACGATAAAAATATTGTACGCTTCAATCTACGAAACTAGATTCGAGTAGATGAATTTTTACTACGAATAATTAGTCAAAGTTTTTCCTTTTAATTTTTGGTAAATCGAAATAAATTCGGAGATGGTTAAAATGTCTATTCTTCTGTATCTCAGAGAATCAGAATTCGATCCAAACATTCGGTACGAAGTAACGTTTACCATGAACCGCGAAAACAATGTAGGGAAAGGAGCTATCCTAGCGGACAATGCAAGATCCCAAGAAGCAAGCCTTATTCATTCGTTACAATGACGGAAATGCACTTGGACGAATTCAGCCCACTGTCCTCAATGCTTTTTTGTTCACGTTGAAAGATAATATTTTGAATGACGACAGATTAACATCCGAATACGAATAACGGGATCATAAAGTGCGATTCACGCGTGTTCACGGTTTTACGCTACGCGTTTCATTTTCGTGCTACTATCCGAGAAAAAGCTCACCGTTAACATTTACAAAATGCATAGGTCATAGACTTTTCTTTTACAAATTTACTCGACTTCATCTCAACTTGCATCGACTTTATACAATTTACTCGCAACGTCTTGTCTAATTTATCACGCGACTCGCGATTCGTAAAACTCCCCTCTCCAACGTTTCCTTCATTTCGTTACTTTGCTTTATTACTCGCTATTTTGTTACAAACTTCTCACTTTCTTGTTTCGCTATTACCGAATATCTGCATTAATACTATAAACGCGTGACTCGCAACGTCGTAAAACTTCATCGACGCTGTTACATAGTTTTACAGAACAAATGGGTCTAAGACGAAAATCTGGCTAGCAGAATGTCCAAGAAAATTGAACGGGCAGACAGTAGAAACGAAAAGCGTGTAAGCACCTTGAACCTACCTGAGTTCCGTGCAATTTCGAGCGCTTCGTTCCATTCGAGGTCGTCGTTGTTGATCTTCAGCGTTGCGTTATTGCTCTCCAGGAAGCAAGTGAGCTCCTCCAGGGACTCCCGCAGCTTTACGTTCTTCGTCTCGTTCCTCAGGCCCCAGATCCATGCCAGCTTGCAGTCGCAGATCAGTTTATTGCCTGAAACCGAGACACCGGCGGTGGATGTTTGATTAGATGGACCTTCGTCTTAACGTGTTTCCACGCTGTCGTTCATTGGAAAAGGACGCAGCAATGCTAGAGGAAGTTCGGGAATACTCGGATTTCATTGAGAAATTTAATAATATTACCAACGAGCTTTCACAATTATCCTACTTTTGGTAATTGTATCAGATTGTCGGAAAAGTTTCTTTCGTTTCATACGGTGATAATAGACGAACAATAATTTCTGTTTTATATTATTTTATTGAATTAGGTATCATCCATTTCGTCGTATTTTTATTATCATGGTCGTGTATAATTCAGTAAACTAATATAAGACAAAAAACATTGTGCGTCTTATAAAACGAAAGAAACTTTTCAAATATATACTGGGTTGGCAACTAAGTGATCGCGGATTTTGTCAATACCACCTAATGACAAAAATCCGCGATCACTTAGTTGCCAACTCAACAGTATCCAGTGGAATGGAGAGGTTCAAGATTTCAGATGAAAAAAAAAAAAAAAATACAACAAATCGAAGGTATATCGATACTATCAGAAAATACAAGCACCCGAGAATCTTGTTAGTTTTCTTAGTTGCAAATTAAAGTTGGTGTAGTCCTTTTTGAAAAATTAATACTACGTTAATTCTAAAAACTCGAAGAACCCTATTAGATCCATCGAATTGCAAGTAACAGTTAATTTAGGTGTAAAATTTATGTATACTTTTCCCTTTTAAGAGGATACTCAAGAAATGAAATGAAACGATGAAAATACCGTTCGTTGCTATGTTAATTCGAATACGTGGCAACATCGTAATTCAGCGACGAAGAGTTGTAACTGTCTGCACTGAAATAATTCAAGAATGATCTGGCTGGGCTACAAGGGATGGGAGACCGCGTGCTGACCATTGTAATTAATTGTTTAATAATACATTCCTAGCAGAGGGGAAGCTTCTCCAGAATTTTGTCCCCTGTGGTCCTCAGAAATTCATGCGATTGCGGTGTGTCGTCCATATACAACCGGACACGAGGAACGAAAAGCCGACTAGAGACCGGCTTTTCGACTTTGCACGCGTTCTACCTCTAAGAGCTTCTTTATGTTCGCCACTCTTGTGGAATTTCCATAGCGAAGTTCGGCTCGCCAGGAGTTTCGCCGATTACACGCGATTCCCTCGGCCCATTTTAACGAGTTCTATTTGTTTTCACCCCCATGAGCGTTGGGAATGCTTTCGCGTTGTTTGAGAATCGCGAGAAAACCTTGCCGATTCGGACAGCCATGAAATTTATATGAAATTAAGAGATAACAAAATCCTCGGATGAAAATAATCCTGGGAAAAATACGAGCTTCGAATACAGTTTTCATCTCATTTTTTTACCTTTTATTTTCCATTTTCTTCCCTTTCGTGTACCTATTGATTTCTCGATTTTGATAAATACAATGGAAAAATGTCCGATGCGAAAAATATACACGCGAGATATATCAAATCTCCAGTGCATCTGTATAGAATAACATCGTAACAAATTCCCAATACAACGTTACAAGTTATTAAAAAACAAACGAAGGGATTAATTTTTCGGACATCCTGTACCTCCGCCCGTGAAACGCACAGAATACGCGATTCCCCGGAGAGCAGCTACAAAATTACAGAAAATTCATTGTCATTTACGGGAAAGTAGCGTTGATATCTTTTCTTCTCCGCTTTCTTTTTTCTTCTCCTCTCCCCATCGCGATGGCGAAGAGCGAGGAAAGAAAGAATGCTATTAAAGTTGGTCGTTTCATTTTCGAATTCAGTGAAGAAGGATTAGCGCGAGACAACACCTCGCTTCTGTGAATGTAATGGATACGAGCGTGGTGATTGTTGCGTGGACAATGGCGCTTAGCAATTATTTTAAAGCGGCCCTCGAAACAATGAGAGCGAGTCGCGTATATAGTAACTTGTTCCATATTCCAGCTTTGAAGCTCATAATGACTCATAATAACAGCAGAAGCGGTGACTGAAGACGAACCAAGACAACCGTCTCTGTCCCTTCAATCTCCATTTATCGTGCTTTCATTGTTACGCGGCTCGGTCTCGCGATACATCCGTTTAAATTCACGTGTCTCGAACCTCGCTAGCTACTCTTTTAAGGAGACAACAGTAGAAATCATCGAATCTCATTTTTTGGGACGACGAAACCAGAGTAAGAGGAGAAAGATGAAACTATCGTTTGTTGTCTATCAGATTTTTACAAATTTTGACAGGCTACGAGATGTATTGGTACCTGTAAGAGTGAAAACCAGAAAAAAAACGTTATGATGCAATTTTTCAGAAAGTCAGAGAGAACAGCGGAGTCGTAGGATAGAAAATAAGAGTTTTCTAATCTTTTATCAGGCTTTTTGTTTATTTCGTTCATTTCGCTTATTTTTGTACAGGGAATTAGAATGATGGAATTGCGACGAGGAAATGGCAGGAAATTTTGTACTTTTTGTTAAAGTCTCGTTCCTCTGGATTACTTTTTCACAGATCAAAATAATGGAATCGTGAAAAAAATGGAAATTTTTTGCAAATTCTTCGCCGACTCTCATTTTTGTGGAAATTTTTCCCAGAGATTTAAGTACACGCGTGAAAATTATCGTAACGCGATCGGATCGCAATTTTTTAACGCATTGAAAAATCAAAGTATTGGAATCGGTCGTCTTTATTTGCTACGATTACTATAAAATTTATTTCCCAGCAATATTCCATTTTTTCATATTCCCACGAACGTTTCCCGCAGGTTTCTGAAACTTTCTCCAAAGAGATAACTTTCAAGGAAAGAGGTAAAACTCCAAAGAAAACAGAACGTTCGCTAAATTTACAATGTCCACGAGCTCGTCGAAATAAAGAAGGCAATCTCGTAAATAAAAAAGTTAAGGATTCCATGAAAATAAAGTGTTCAAAGAGGCACAGCTTCGAACCTATTTATCAAGATTTTGTAAACGAAAGAATGATTTATGTAGAGTCTTACGCAAACGAACCTTACCTTCTACGGTGAAACAAGCGCCGTATTTAAGTAAGATCTTTTAACAAACAGAAAAAACGAATAGAAATATTTTCATTAATTGGTAGAACGCCAAGTATAGAAAAGCTTGCTGTGAAAAGGCTATATAAGAAGATAAAATGGTGAAAATTCTAATTTCGCTATTTCAATATCGGCAACCTTTGAATTGACAATTATAACGACCCTTAAGAGGCTTTATACCTTTTCTATACTTAGGAAATAAGAATTTTTCACATTTTCATGAAGACGATCGGAAACGAAAAAAGAAATGTAACTTTCAAATGTTTCGTATCTTCCACAAGGAACATAAATCGAAGAAGAGACAAGGTCAAGAAAACTATAGAAAGAACTGACAATACCAAGAAAACAGCGCGTCTGGGAATGTTTAAAAAATACGAGCGATCGAAATTCGCTGGATGGAGGGGGAATTTGCATAGAAATTCGTCTCGAGACAGGTGAAATGATATTATCGTCGCTGATTGCTTCCGTTGGTTCGTCCAGCGACGAGTTACAAACGAGCAGTAGAACGACAGAGCTCGTTGCTCTCTACTCGTTTTCTTCCTGCATCTTTCATGGCCGACATTTTCTAGTACCTCGCGTTGTGTTAGCGGGATAGTGCGCTGAAAATTGAAAGGCCAACCTGGCGAAGCAAGCGGTCTCGTGGGCTCGACTCGTGAAAGAATAACGAAATAATATAAAGAGATCTGGAGGACGGATCTCGTTTGCTGGAACGCGATCCTGCCTGATTCATCGCGGAATCAAGGAAAATACAGGTCAGAATAGGGACGTGCTGTTTCCGGATGAGCGACAAAATTGAATAAGTTGTCTCCCTTCGAGCATGAACTTGTATAGGGTTAAATCTCGTGGCTCGTTTTCGTGTTTCCTTCGTACGGGCAACGTTGCTTCTCTGCTTGACGGTTATTGCCTGCATTCTAAGTATTTTTGCCGTGATTTGTCTGTTGTGCGCTGCCGATGAAATTGCTACAGTGTAGGTTCGCCTTTTGTGCAAAGAATTTATTAAGGACGAAGAGAGATAGTTTTTAGTTTTTAGTTTTTCTCCTAAATATTCGTATCGTACGTTATTTTATCACCTTCATAATCAGTCTTTTTTCGCCGCGCTCAACCTTTCCTTTTATTCAAATTTTTTTTTTTATTTATTAAAATTTACAATCAATTCTCGCATTGAGAATTTTCAGTAATTTTTTCTGCCGTGGCGCAGTGACATGGCTAATTATTTATAATAAGTTAATACTTATTATAGATAAGTGTAACTTATAAGTAAGTATTATAAATAAGTAAATGTTACTTAATTTAGATAAATAATTGAATCTAGCGTTTAGGTCTAGCGGATAGTGTCTCTTCAGCCTGCGGACCCGGTCCGACGTATCGAGTAGTCCGGTAATTAGGGGGTTTCGATGTTTCTTGACTCTTTTGCTATACCTGCCGCTATATTTTGCTATTTCCTCCTCGACTGTTGGTATCTTGAGGTCGCGATGTGTTAGTTCGTTGGTGACATACCAGGGTGCATTTATAATGGATCTTAGCGTTTTCGATTGGAAGCGTTGAAGTATTTCAACGTTGGAGTTACTTGCTGTTCCCCGTAGTTGGATTCCGTAGGTCCGGACAGGTTTTATTACGGTCTTATACAGGGTAATTTTATTCTGTGTGCTTAGTTTGGAGCGTTGGCCAGATTTTATTCAAATTATTAAATTTTATTAAAATCCGAATCGGCAAGCAAGAAATTGAAGTTGAATTTTTCTAATATTTCAAAATCCACCGGTTCGCGTTCTTCTCAATTTCCTTTATCGGTGAAGAGGAAAATTCTGCCGAATCTTTTCATCGGCGATTATCGGTAGCCACGCGTTCCGTATCGAGACGTTGCAATCAAAATTTATTCAACGGTTTCAAACGAGCCGAAAATGAAACAGGATAGCCGTTTGAACGCGACCACTTCATCGTTGCACGCGGATTTAATAGCGACATTTAACAGCATGCCTATCGAATAATTTTCCGTCGGAAGCCGCGTCGATTATAGACAGGAAATTTACGATATCAAACGAATCAATCTTTCGATTTTCAACGTTTTCGCTCGGTTTGCATACAGCGTCCAATTATGCTCGAATCACCGTTCGAATTTTCGAATTGGGAAAAGGTTAGAGAGAAACGACGCGCGTCCTCTGCTATTTTTACTTATTTAAGGCGAACATTTTCGCCGGGAATCGTTCGAATGAAAAGGAAAAAGAGGGAAAAAGGGTGACAATTTTCGACAAGCTGCGCGAATTCTTTCATTATTGCGTGAAAGACAAGGGATAATTTCTAGCGACGTCTTAGAATTCTTTCATCCGCTGTTCGAGCGATGTTCGACGAGAACGAGAACTTTGCAATTATTTTCAATCGAGTTGACAATGTTCGGACGAAATTCTGAGACGAGTGGTGAAGGACCAAAAGGGTGCAGAGTGTTCCGTAGCTACTTTTTCCTCCTGTGAACTGTCGCAAATATTTTCTCCGTGAGTTGTGTGTATTTTCTCTCGCGATAGGCGTAGACAAGATAAGCGGAAAAAGAAACCGGAGAAAACGAGTGGCTTATCGAGAAATTATTCGTAAGACTGGGCGAATACCTGACAGCATTTCACGTTCGAATATCAATTGTCCAAAAGATTAAATTTCAATCTTGTAAACCATTTCCAAACAGGTGTATTTCTAAAAGCAACTTTGAAGCATTGACTCGATAATCCCGCAAGATAAAGCATGTCTAAAAAAGGAAAGGAAATGGAACAAACAAAGCTGCTACTCAGAAAATTACTTCTTTCAGTAGCACCTGCGAACCGTTCGAAAAATTCTTTTAAAAGTCCTACCGATCCGACAAAATCCCAATAAACTCTTCGCTGCTGAAAACATCTCCAAAAGTAATTCTAAAGCTATCACGGAAAACCTTTGAAATCTTTCTGTGCTCGTTAGAAATTCTCATTGATCAAACAGCGAAATACGGAATTCATAAACGTATTAAACATCGAAGAAAACAGAGAAACAAAAGAAACGAAGAATATCGTTGAGCTTTTCCTAAGATCTGCGATTTATCCATGCTTTTATTCGTTTCGGTGTACTTTACTTTAGCTTGAATCTTTACTTGCCAATGCTTGTGTTCGTTCTAGACGGTTTTGTAGTGCATCGAACGGCACAAACCGCTTTCAATCAGCGATATCATCCAGGAGAAGAGTCTTCCACTACGCAAGATGCCATAGAGAAAGAGAAGACAAGGCGAGCGAGCAGCGTTTCCCTTTTTCGAGCGTGCTACGAGTGTTTTCTCATCGCAGTCTTGCCCGATTGAGATAGAGGGCAATATCGTGAACCGATCGTCGATTCTATCGAGATGAAAGCGAATGAATACTCCTCCCTCTACCTTGGAAGAACGTGCTCGCGCCAAGTACAGCGAAAAGTTATATGGGTTATAGAAGAATTTTTCTCACGGATATTGTAATAATTAAACGATGAATTTTTATGCCAGCTCGTTTCTTTCGCTAACGCGATTAAAGAAGTGCAAGTTATACCAGAGATTAGCTTCGTTCGCTAAATATTAAACCAGTATTTTACTTTGGATAATTTATATTATATTTGTATTTATTATCGCTTGCGTTTCGGCTTCACGAAGCTTCCGATTTTCCACCTAACCTCATCCAAATTTTATACATCTGCATTCCTTACATTTATTCGATCTAAGCTCGCTCTTTACTCTTCATTGCGTGAACTATGGATTAATTACTTGAACGACTAGCGCAAGATCGGTCTTAAACTCTTAGCGATCTTCTAATAATTATACTTTGGTCTGATTCTATTAGATCGTCTGAAGAGTTTCTTTCGTTTTATAAGGAAATAACGGATGCACAGTATTTTCAATCTATCAAGTTAAAGATCACAACGTTCGACAGATTAGGTTTCATGTTTGTATAAAGATGTGTTGTTGTAAAAGACGCGTCTGTAAAAGAAAGACACTTTTCCGGCAAACAATCGGATATTTTATGTATTTTTGTATATTATACGCCTTTCTACAGCTTCAAAGTTCCCAAAAAACGCATAAATATTCGCGCACCAGTAAGAATAAAGCAGCAATTATTCTCAGAGCCGGTTTTCGAAATAAAATTTACTTTAGTCGCTTTCTATTTTTCTTTTACCAATGTCTTGGTTAAGATTCACGTTTCGCGATGAAAATTTGTACGCGTGCAGAATTATCGAAAGCGGAACGAAAGATCAGAGACGTTTCACCGGCGGTAATCAATCAACGTGTTTCAAGCTGATGAAAACTCGGTTCACAAAAGATGTTTGGAAAAGCTCGTAGCTCGTTGCGATTATAAAGAACGCGTTACGACCTCTCTTTGATACACGGCAAGAACTTTGACGGTGCACAGGATTTCAATCAGATTTTGATTTCTAGTTGGCGGATGAAACTGCCGTGAGCAGACACGGTTCTGGGAAAGATAGTTCTTACGGATGATCTAGTGAAAGCCTTCGAGCGATCCGCGCTGCGATGAGACGGAACAAACGATCGTCAAACCGATCGCCGAGTTTTCGCGTAAAGATTATTATCAGAGTTGCGGGAGAAACCACGAGCAACTTGTTCTTCAAAGAGAATTAACAGTACCGTTCCACCTCTTTCGTTTCGACGTGGCGAACTTTGAAAATGTTGTATAATTGAAAATGATTAAAATCGTGAGAAAATTCGATATACCCCGGAGGAGTAGAAAAATTATGAAATTATATATAAAAGCGATTAAAACTGTGAACGAAATTGGACGAGATATCGCAAAGTATGGAGTATCGGAGTAAAAAGTGATTACAATTATGGGAAAATTGTGGAAAGAGCAAAGAAGAACCGAAAGTTACGAAATTATAAACTGAAAAATGATTGGCTCTTGATGTTCTGAAAGAGTCGCAAGAGCACCAACGAATGGTAAGTGTAAAGCAAAGAATAAGAGGAACAAGCGAACGAGAGTAAAAAATTGTAAAACGAAGAATAATCCAAGCTCGGAGAAAATTCAAAAGGGAATGTACCTGGCAATTAGAAACTATAAGATTAAAAAATGAGAAACGATAAAAAACGTTGAAGAAGAATAACGAATAATTGGAAGTTGATAAAATTGCATAATGTAAAATGATCGAAATGATCTATGAGACGAAAGTAGAGATGAAAAAGATCGTAACGAGACGCGAAGATTAGAAACTTGTAAAGCGAATAGTAAAATGAAGTAAAACTAAAGCTATTTAGTAAAGTAAATAGTAAATTGAAGCAAAAGTCTAGCCAGTAAACTAAGTAAATGGTAAAGTAAAGTAACGGTAAAAGTAGTAGGACAAATAAAATGAAATTAAATGGATATTAGATGAAAACTTGACAAATATAGCATCGTACGATTCACGTGAGAAGTTGCTCCTGGAATGGTAACTTTTGTGAATCGGCTAATATCCGGTCCTTCCTGTGCATTTACTTCCTTCGGATTCGATATAAGGTCAGGAGAGGATAAGGGATTTGGGAAACTTCAGTTGCAGTATCTGGATAATAATGACTGCGACTCTATTATATACTTTGCACCTGATACTGGCACGTTTAACACGAGCGCGGAGGTCTATAAACTACAGCGAACTAACTTCAATTATAACGACGATGTTAATCCGGGATTCTTAATGACTTCCTGTTCAGTTGCCACTTGGCAAGCTCAAAATGGTTTGCGACGTGTTAAGAGAGAGAACTGTATGTTACAACATAGTACAACTAATCGCATTCGTTTCGTGTTTTTGGGTTATCCATTCGAGTATCGTATGGAAAATACGAAGTGATTAACTCTTCGAACACCAATCCTTTTTATCCTGTAAGAAGAATTTATC
Source organism: Bombus huntii (assembly GCF_024542735.1). Classification (NCBI taxonomy): domain Eukaryota; kingdom Metazoa; phylum Arthropoda; class Insecta; order Hymenoptera; family Apidae; genus Bombus; species Bombus huntii. The sequence goes on along the minus strand of NC_066242.1, from coordinate 16,526,390 downwards.
GATAAAATTTTGTTTTATAAAGGAAATATAATATATTAAGATTTCAGATCGGTTTTATCGAAAACGAATACATCTTCTGTCGTTCAGTTCATTAGCATCGTATCAAAGGTACGTTTATTCGATGCAAAGCGAACGTATTCGTATAAATTAGTAGCCCTTTTGCTACTATGATTTTGCTTTTTACCGATGATTAATTTCACTTTTAAATCGGGTTTCATTTGGTGAAAGGGAACGTGATATCGATCCTTTCTAAAGAATTTATACGTTAAATACGATTCTTCGTTGAAGGTTCCAGCCAAAGTAATTATTTTTAACGGCGATCTGTCATTTACCGTTCGCTCATCGCTGTGATTTTTCTAAGAAACGAAGAACGAAGACTAATCGTGTCCATTCAACGCCTCTAGCACCGAAGAGATTTTAACGAACGAACTCGTCAAAACCCTGGTCAAACTTCGAGGATAAATCATCTTAGCACGCTTTACCGCTAACAAGCATAAGCAAACGTTTTACGCTTACGTTTGTATCTCCTGATCGCTTTCGCCGTATGAAATCCCCGCTTTCCGTTCCTGTCGAACTTTATTTCCCACGGGGAGAGTCTCTCCCCGCGGTATTTGATTATTGTTACGCACACCATCTTGGAGAACACGTCTCGTCGTCTCATCTCTTCGTTCAACGGTGATACGCTCCTTCTTCGTTTTCCTTTCTTTCCAGAGCTCTTCGTGGTCCTTTTGATCCTTCCAGGCCAGGCAGAAGGCATCGAGGATCGATCTTCCGGAATGAAAAACGGCAAAGAGTCCTCTGCTCGCGGAGGGAAATAGAGAAAGGAGGGAAACGTTTCACTTCTTCCCTTCGATCCACCCTTTCAGGCTGGCTCTCCTTATCCTCGGTCGTTCCTCTCTTGACTTTGGAATTTTCATCTACGTACGTCCAGCGAATCTTTAACCGGATCCCTCTTTATTGCACGATTCTCCTTTCTCCTCTCTGTCGTTTCTCTTTCTCCTATCTTCTACTTCGTCTCCTTTTTCGTTGTTTTTTCCTCTTTCTTCTGGTTGGTTTCGTCGGGCGTTTTTCGAAGATCTGTGGAGGTTCTGGGTCAGACTGGAACAGAGAAACGGCTAGGCTCGAACAGAGGGAACGATGGCGGATGATTTCGTTTGCCGGGTGGTTCCGTGTGTTTCCTTTGAGGCTTTCGGTTAGCAGAGGTGGAATCTAATTCCGGGCTTCTTTCTCGCAAATATTCTTCCAATCGTGAATGTTCTAACGTTCACACTAGCAAAAGAGAAAGGACATCTTTAGAGCGGTTTACTTAAAAATCGTCTCCCATTTTTAGCCACGACTAGATCATTCGAGGGTGATAATAAATAAATTCAGTGGATTTCGCTACGAATAATCGTTGGTGGCAGATTAAATTGGAATGTTAAGCTCTTCCGTGAGATTGGAACGTGGTAAAAATATAAAATAACGAGCGAATAAGTAGAGCAATTTTAGAAGAATAAAATTATTGCCTGAAGGTAGAAAATTCATAAGATCGCGAAATTTATGAAAGCCAAGCAATTTTTATCGTATAATATTTATTTCGTAATATTTCTTTCCGAATTCGTCGTTAGTAGTTGCCTCTTTTGCACTTCGAGTAACTTTAATTTCCCCCATTAACTTATACCCTACTTTATCACCCCATTACAATTACGAAAATCCCAGATAGAACTGGAAGAACGACTCATATAAAAACGTAAATCCATGGAAGCTGAATGGTCGAGGCCAATCGCCGTTACATCGACGTCCAACGATGTCTGTTCACGTAATTACAGGCACCGTTGTATTTCAGCCGGATGGTACAACAGCTAAGTGGAATAATTGTGATTGTAGGGTGGACAGCTTTCGTTCCGGGCTGCTAGTCCATAAATTTCGGCCAGCAACGCAACGGTGTTTATTAAAGTTGAACGAATCCTATTTTTGCGAAATAATCGCGCTCGGCGTCGGCTAACGAGGGTTAATCGTGTCAACTTCGACAAAACGTTCGTTAATTTCAGAATTAAAGTCTACCCATGTACGTTGTTCGCGCCTTGAATATTTATCGAAAGGGGTGTATTCTCTGTTTCTCCACGTACTTCCTCTTTTTTTCTACTCGTATTTTTATTCTTATCCCCCATTAAATTACTGTTTCCTCGAACGAGGAACGACGTTAACGCGTGATTGCTTATTTCAAATAATTCGAAATACGATATTTCTCGATTTTATTGGATTACGAATATTCTTTGCTTTTGATTTCATGGAATCTTTTATACAGGTCTCTTTTCTTTTTTACTAAAAGTAGCAAAAAATTCATTAGAATTGGAAAAATGAACTAAAAATACGCTTTGTACGTAGAGATCTCATCCCATGAATATTTCTACTTCCATTCGCTACAGGCACGCATTAATTCACTGTTTCAGGCCGCGAGTTTCCAAGATGAAAAATTTACAGAAGCAAACAGCGATAGGCCCGAGATGTCGAATGGTTCGAGAAGATCTTTCTACGTACTTTGGGACATTTGCACGCCATGAATCGTGAATGTTCTCCGTGCTCCTTCAAAGTGCCCTCGCTCTCTCTCTCTCTCTCTCTCTCTCTCTTTGTATCTGTCTCTCAGTGCCTCCAGCCACTCTCTCTTCCAATTCTTTTCAGCAGCTTTTCTTTATTTTACGATACTCGCGTGCCCCTCTTCGTGCTTCCAGTGGTGTTGGATAGTATCAATTAAACAATTAAACAGCTTGCTCAGCTGGCCGAGATGAATCGTTAACGATGACTCAGTTTGCGACAATTGTTTCAATTCTGGTTTCGTTGAAGCTTCGAAATAACTCGACTAATGAATAAAATACAAAAATTAGATTACGCCATGATGATTTTTATTCCATGGCCTCGTGGATTCAAGGTTTCACAATTTTATATAATATCGTCGAGAATATCGTCTTTTCGACGAACGATCTCTTAATCGTCACGGCGTACTGCGAATTACATTTTTTTTTATTTACCTTCTTTAAGTATTTTACATATTTGCGGCTTATCGCCAAAAACAATTTCACGTAGCGAAAACGTATCGATGGATTTGTTGGCCGCGAAAAAGAAATCGGAAAAATAGTAACCAAATCTTCTCGCAACGTTGACACGCGCTCGTATCTGGAGATACTGCAAATCGAGTCTGCAAATGAACCTAACGATTCAAGAGAAGATTCGTGGACAATGCAACGTTCCAATAAATGGGAAACGAAAATAGTGGGAAGAAAAAGCGACCAAACGAAAAGAAAATCGAAATAGGAAATGCGAACCGTTGGGGAATCCTCGATTGAAACTCCCGAAATTTCATCGGCGCTCTGTTCCCTGTTTTCTCTTCGTTATACCCCCAGTTGCATCGGTTTCTCCATTATCGGTCTCGTGTACAAAGTGTTCGAGGCGATGAAACAAAACGCAGGGTGCACGACAACGAATGGAAAGTTGCGGGTAGCGCGCGTAAACTACGCAGCTTGCACGGACGCGGATTAATTCGGGAATTAGCGATATTCGACGTCGATATCGGACCAACGACAGGGAAAATAGATTAATAAAATGAATCTTGACCGGTTTCGGATTGTCGGTCGGTTCTCTGGGCTAATGGATCCGCCAGATAAGAGAAACGATTATACTCTGGAAAATAGAAACGGAGCTATTTCAAGCGAATCTTCTACCTTAGTTTAAATATTTCTGGTGAAAGACACATAGCGAGGAATTTTTCATTCGGACATTGTTCCTGCATCGGTTGATTTAGCCAGATCCAGGATCGAGCGAATTTTACGCAGCGTCTTGAGTCTCAGGCTGGAAAATCGTGATCCTGGTTTGATATTAGGTTGCCCAATAGTTTCTTTCGTTTCGTAAGTGAAATAATAGATGCACGAGATTTTTTATTTTATATTATTTTATGGATTTACGTATGACCCATTTTGTAGTAATAGACTAAAACGGATCAAACGTAATTCAATAAAATAATATAAAACAAAAATAGTTGTGCATCTACCACTTCTTTATAGAACAAAGGGATCTTTTGAGACAACCTAATCCGTCGAATCTCTTTGTAACGTGACAACATTTTATAAAAAGTAGTAAACTGTGTGCTTCTGAAATTCGCTTTCTTACGTACGACCTTTTTAAATATAGCGCAAGCAAAGAAACAGTTCGCATCGTGCTCGAAACAGAATCACGTACGATCGAAAACAAGATTTTACGCTGGAACTAACATATCCACAAAAATGTCGAGACTCGGTTTTTCTCTTTCTTACGTGATATACCTGCTATTATACGCGAGTTTTTGGAAAAATTAATACTGTAGCTTTTACTCGGATCGAATACATATTAACATTACTTTGCTGAAAATTCTACCATGTTGAAGGAGACAAGTTTATTTGTCGCTATATTTTATTAATTGAAAGTTGAGAGAAAAAAAGAGGATAAGAAAAACGAGGCGACCGTAGTAACCATATTTACTCGAAGGCGTGTCGGCTTTTCGTTTGTTATTAGGGGAAACATACCCGCGTGCAGAGAATACGAGCGGTACAAGATTCCTCGAGAGGAGTTCCCCTTTCATAAGAATATCTCCTGGACGAGTCTACCGTAATAACAACGCACCTCCCTCGTGTTTCCTTTCGTATTGTTCGCGTTGTTTCTGTGTTACGGTAATAATTGTCGTGTAGCAGGATATTATCAGCTGTCTCTTTCTTGTTCAGATTATTCGAAGAACGAGTCCTTGAAATTCTTCATTTTTCCTCTATTTGTCTATTTGTATTTTTGAAATAAATTTTTGGGAAGCTGTTTTTTTTTGGATTTTCTGGTAAATCGAAATTTAATAAAAATTACATTGGATTAGTTTAAATAATTTTTAAATAATAAATATCGTTTCGTTTCACTAATTCCAAAATCATAAAATATTTGACAATTTTCAATTTGTATATCGTTTTATACAAGAGAGGCTTCAGCGTATTTCTTTTTCTTCTAAAAGTTTCAATCATTTAACCAAAGTAAGAAGAATCAACAACCAACAAATCTGTATGATTTATCAAACTTACGTTTATATAAAGTTGTACGATTATATAATCGAGAAAATTTTCACTATTAAAACAGCTTTGATTGAAAAATTTCATTATTCAAACGATTTATATTTATCGAAATCTTTCGTCTCTGTCGAAGATGTTGTCCATTATGCAACCATCGCTCCAGTTCAGTAAACGTGGTCAACCATATTTCCCATATTTTTCCTATTTTGTAACGAAGAAATTGAAAAATTTAATACACCGTCAATCATTTTATATTATAGAAATTATCTTTTTATTTGGATTTCGAATGAAATACGTATTTTCGCTATAACGTCGAGTATTTAATTAAAAATATCAATCGTCACAAAAATGGCTATTCCGTGTTCCATTGGCTTTTTATGGAACATCGTGGATTTATTACGCCCTAATAAAAGATTTAAAGGATTCTTGAATTTCATAGATGCTTCGCTTCTTCAAGTATCTCGTATTAAAATATTCCTTTTTAGTCACCAAGCGACATTAAAATAAAAGGAGAAGGTGGAGGGAGTTTCGTGGCTTTTTCATCAAATGATTATGATTTTCTGCAATATTTTTATTTATTTATATTTTTACCTGTCCGCGTTATTAAAAATTAAAACATTCCCTTTCCGTCACCGAGTGACATTAAAATAAAAAACCTAAGAAAGTTTAATTTATTCTGTTTTTTCACGCAACCTGCGAGTGATTTCTATTCCCTTTGAAATTTTATCTACTTACTTTTCTATTTTATTATCTACTTATTTCGCGGCATTATGCCCCATTTTTCGTTAATGCTCTTGCATTACCTTTTCGTTAGAAACCATAGATGCAACGTGCCGCTTACAAACGGCGATTTTGTTTCGGTAAAACCGATACTTTCGATACCTTGAGGGACAATTTCAGCAACAAGGAACATGCAGGTCCGTATTCATGCTCACGCGTACACTCTATGACAAGCGTCGTAAAAACGAATCGTTCAAGAATCCACGAAGCCTGTATCACGTGTAAATATCGAAAATCGATCGACCTGAATTTCAGTTACACTTGCTGTGCATTATACGACCGTCAGAGAATTTGAAAAAATTTAAATTATTTAAACCATTGTTGTCCATATTCGCGTCACATATTTCAGCCTGTTATCGATGTCGCTATACTTCAAGAGTATCACTTATAGAACGGAAAATTTATATTATTCGCGCGGTTAATTTTCTTTGTAAATCAGTTCGAAAAATTCGTAGCCGAAGACTAACGTTCATCCAGATTCCTTCGATCGAACAAATTTCTATTCTTTCCAATTTTTCCGATGTTACCTGGTTTCTATACAAACGTACCCGGTTTCCAAAATTATCAAGTAGGAACTTTGTATCAAAAATTACCAACGACGACGATAGAAATTCTACAGCTTACGACAAAATTGCAAATATTCAACGCGATACGCCAGACAACAGAATTCGCGATAAATTTGCCCACGAAAACAAGAATAACCAAGCGCTCAGCTCCCAGCGTATCCTGCATAGTCCGGCAACTTTCGATCAAACTTCCATTTAAACTTGAAAGCTGTGCCTTCGTTTCGAGATGAACAACGCCTCATCCACGCTGCAGAGAGCGACGTATATTCGACTGCAGCCTCGAAACCTACTGCGTTTCACAAAGCAAGCCCTATTGGCAGGTCAGTCAGCTATTCGAGTGCCGTCAGAGGTTTCGGCTCGGTGCTTGCAGAAGACAACGTAGACGGCGCGATATCGTGAACGCGTGCTCGCCGGAAAAATTGAATACGTGGTCCGCGTGTTAGGACACCGGATGCCTGGAAACCCGTTTCCTCTTTGATCGCCGATATTGGTAACCGGATCGACTCGCTTCCCGCCAGAAACGATACCCTTGACCGAGCTGGCAGCTTCGATTTCCCTCCACCTCCGTCTATTTCTCTTACACGTCCTTTCGTTCGTCGTTCCAGCATGCGGAGAACCGTGCGGATAGGAGATAGAGATCGGGAGAAAGACAGGTTTTTGCGCTACGACTCGTCGACGATTTCCGCCCGCCAAGAATTATTTAACGATCGGTATTTCCTGTCGTATGGTGGAGAGATAGTATTGGCAGCAGGGCAACGCGATATCCGTATCGAATTTTAATCCGGTACTCCGCTTTGACGTAAGCGAATATTCTGCCGATGGAATGTCGTCGCAAATCATTTTCTTCTTTTGAGCGAGGCGAGGTGAGCTTTTTCTGGTTGCTCGTTTCATGGAATTTGGTGGTTTTTGAGGTCGGTAAAAGTTCTACGCATTCTTTGTTCTGGGAGGAAGTTCGGGAGAAATTCTCAAACTCCATAGTGGCTTTCTGATTTTCAAACATTTTTCTAATTATAGGAAATTGTTGAAAATGACAACGTGAGTTCGTGCTCGCCATCCATATGCAGATGCGTTAGTTATACGAAATAGTAACTAGAAGATAATCCTAATTACAATCGATAGATTTAATCGATAGACTTAAAATGTTTTTTTGTTTTTATCCCTGGTTTTTGTAAGCGCGTACAATAAAGGTTCTTTTGGCTCAGAACGATGTGATAGATTTATCCATTCAATAAAATAATAACTATTGCGATCTTACCTCCGAGTATAGAAATAACAACAGAAATTATAGGATAATTTCGTAAATCGTGAAAGTTTAATTTTTTAAACGCGAAAAGCTCTATTTGAAAAATTATTCATCTTTTTCAACCATTCCTTCGGGAATCTCTATCTCTCGTTGTTAAAGGAATTTTGTGAAAAGAAGAGATTTAGAAGAATAAAAATGAAATTTGATTTAAATACGTATCTTGGAAGCTTATTGCACCGTATGTTAAAATTTATTATTATTTTCTATTCTATATATTTTTCGTCTTTATAAAAATATCGTATCGTAACGTTTGTAACACGTAGTTCGTTGATAAAGATTTAAAAAAGATACAGCGCCACGCGAGACGTACAAATAAATCGTCTTCTGGTATTTTTCTTATTATCCTCGGTTCTCCTTTATTCTGTTTCTCTCTTGTACCTATTCACCATTCCTTTCTTATCTTTCTCTCAACTTTTGTTCCGACTATGTAGTTCATCCCTTTCCACTCGTTTTTTACTTCGATCGTTACTTTGATCCGTCTTGTTTCTCCTTTATTTATATCTCTCTTCCGCCTGTCTTTCACCCGTCCTCGCTTTTTTTTTCTTCCTTCCGTTTCACTTGTTTTTCCACTCTTCTGGTCGTTACTTTGTCCCCCATCTCCCTTTCTCACCCCTTCAACTCCTGTTCTTTTCCCTCTTTTTCCCTCCGTATGAGCTGCTTTTACTGGCCCTTGCTCATTAATTCGATATACTCCTCTTTTTTTCTCTCGTCATCTACATTTACTCCACGCGTTCCGTATTTCTTTGCATTACCTCGTTTCTTCTTTCTATATTCAACTTCTTTTCCATCGATTGATCGAGAATAATTATTCTCTTCTTTTCCTCGATATTTTCATTCGTTTCCTCTTACAATTATTTTCAGGTTCTTGTAAAATATACTTTGATTCGTTTCTTACCTATTTATACTTTTTGTTTTTCTTTCTTATATTTCACTTCCTTTTCTCGGCCAATTTTTATATCTCTCTGTACGTTTCTTTTTCTCTTCTTTTGTTTTCAATATTTTTCAGTCTTTTTTTTCCGCGGAGTTTCCTGCGACTCGTTTCTTTTAATTGCTCGTCATTAGCACTTTTTTCCCAGGAATATATCGAAAATTTCCTTTTTCTAGTCCGTTGTACTTTTTACGTTCGACCTTTCTTATTGTTTAAGGAAAGGGAAACTTCGAGTCTTAGCGTGGTTTCTTCTTTTATTTTTTTTTTATCCTATTTATAGTATGTTGGACTTTCTTTTATTGCCTTAATTTACGCTCTCCTTGTATTCCTTCCTCACCACCTCTTGGTTTTTCATTCTTTTCTTCTTCTTTTTTTTCCCCTTTCGTCTCAATCGAGTTTCTTTCTCACGTTCTTTGTTCCTACATACACTCATTTAGCTCTTTGCTTCATTTAATTCCCTTCCTCGTCTCGCTACATTTCCCTCCTTTTATTTATTTAGCTCTCCTTTCTTTTACGGCATTTCGCTAGTTCTTGTTACAACAATTTACATTAACTTCTGGCATACTGTGTACACTAAGACACTAAGATACCGATTCAATTTTTTATTCAAACTGAATTACACGAAACTTCTACTTTCTTAATTATTCCTTCTAAATTGCTTTCTTTCTTCGTTGTCTTCTAAAATTATTCCTTGAAATAATCTTCAATTATTTTCTATTATCCTCCAGCGATATCACGAAATCTCGATACTATCTCAAATAAAAAAATTTTCTAAATTAATAAATACAATAAAAGATATATTCAAATAAAATCGTGCAATTAATCTAATCGATAGATTTATTAAATCTAACGATAAACTAATGTATCGCGAACTAATTGTTCGGAAATTCTATCCTAGAAGAGAAAAAAGCAAAGAAAAAAAATTGCGAAAGCAAATGAAAATCTATTTAAAAAGGGTTCGTTCACCCTCTTCCTTCCTTTGCCATTTCTCGTTCTGCTTACATCGATCCTCTCCTTTCTCCTTGCGGCTCGTCTTTTTCTCTCTTTTTTCCTTTCGTCCACGTCGTTTCTTTGGCGCTCGAAGACGATGTTAAAACATTTGCACATTTTTATCGCGGGCGAACGAGCAGGCCGACGAAAGGGAGACAACTAAATCGATAAGGCTCGTGGTGGCTAGCCCTGTTGCGTGATATCGCGAAATATTGCTACGGCACGCGCTGCAGACAGATATTTCACGCGAATGTGCACCGTCGAAGCCGAGGGTATACCTTATCCGCGTTTCATGTAACCACCACCGTCGGGTAAAGTGGAGGAATTAGTTGGCCCTCGAACGTTTCTTCGCAGCCGCATTAAAGTTGAAACTCGAGTCACCCGATTTCCTCTAGCAAAGTTTCCAGTAAAATGTACGAGTCATCGTGAAGGAAGAATTTCAATGGAACTTTCGTAATTCTTGTGGATTACGTGGCTTTACATCGTATAATTCTAATCTTATTTTAATACGAGATTTCGGTGTATTTAAATGGAAATACCGAAGTATCCTTGTTCCGAGCTATTCTACCGTTATGGTTGAATTTGTCGCTTTATTCTCTACGATAGTACGAAAGAGACTAAGTATACGCATGGTATCGCGTATAAAGAAGCATGGAAATCCTTGAAATTTCACGCAAACATCTTGCAATTAGCGAACTCGATTTAAAAAGAATTTGCGATAGAGCGCCTGGATAGAGAATAAAACGATCGAAGAGAAGGCAAAAGGATAATTATTTTAAAAGAAACTTTTCGCCGCGGTCGCTTATCAACCGGTTAGAAACTACTTTTTATTCGATTTCTGACAGAGCAGACCGGTTTTTAATTCGAAACTTTTTACCTTTTAGTTTTGATGCAGCGCCTCGACGGAATAACAGCGCGCTGTTTTATTTTATCGAATTTCTAGAGTCACTTGCGCCGATGCGGCGCCAAGTTGAAGCGTGTACCACGGGGATGTTTCAGTTTGTTTAATCCGCGGCAACATTTTAGTTGATTCAATTCGCTGCATACCGCGGATTTCAGTTTTCGCGTGCTGGCGAAAGTCGAAGGCGATACTTCCGTTCGTCGTACGCTTTCACCGTGCTTCCTTATTCCCCCAACGAGCAACTGCAATCTATTTTTTTCCTTCTGTCCGGCTCAAGTAAGCGATCGAAGGATTTTAGAGCAAATGAAACGAAAATATTTGACGTTAGATCAGTGGCCCCTGTCATCCTCTCGAAGGAGGATGGAAATTGCGACGAGAAACGGGATGTCGGACGAATGTAAATGGTGTCCGACAGGACGATAATTTGCAATTAAATAAACTTTTACCGTTGGCTCGATGAAGGAATAAAACCTTGCTTTTTATAGTAGACGATCTTTGAACCAATACGAATGGAATTTGTTGGTTTGTTCTTAGAGTTTGATGAGTTATTTAAGTTCAAAAGAGAACTTCATTGTGGTCCATGGAAAATGAAGTTAGATTTATAATTTAAGTTTCCGTTCCCTTACTGTCCTACTTCTTCGTATTTCGATGTTAAAAACTCAAGCTACGTTGCAATTTGGCCGCCGGGACCTTCGATTCGTAAAAGACGATTTATCGCCTCTTTTTCCTTTCCTTTCGTTCGAACGATCTGCACGAAGAAAGTCAGTTCTCAAACTTGATCGGTATCGTTCATTTTTAAAAGACGCGTCTTTCAATCTAGCAAGTCTTTTTCATCTTCGATTCAGTCGTATCGAAATTCTCAGCAGTTCGCTCGTAGATACAGCGACGTTAAGAACCAAAAGATCCGATCTTCGCATACAATTTTTGCGCAGTTACCATTTCCTTTTTGTCGTAGTAATATGATATACTGGAAACCTCGTAGGCAAATATCCAGAATCCATGACGAACATCGGACCGATACAACTTTCTGATCAGCTTCGAAACTCCTATCAAATTGTTCGGTGGAATTATCTCTGGCTATGCAAGTTCTCACCCATATATCAACAACAAGAACAACAACAAGAACAACAACAACAACAACAACAACAACAAGTGAACAACTTAAATTTCATACAGTAAACTCGTTTCGACTTCGATGAACCGGTCACAGTACGAACTAACACTGGACGGATCACGTTTCCCCTCAACTTTCGAGTAAACGCAAGATATTCGCGGTTCAGCGCTAGAAATTAATAATTGCGTTTTGATGAATCGTACATATTACAGGTCCTGCTACGCGCTAAGAGTTCTCTGGATCTCGCACAACCACCGGGACGTATTAATCCTCGCGGTAACGAGGATTTAACGGTGGCCAAACTTGCGGAAGTTGAGCGCCATCCTCCGGGTCGCCGCCAGTCACGCGCACTCTCGGCCTGGGTCACCGGGCTTTCACGCCTGTTTAATTAATCGAAAATGGACGATCGGGATCGGTAGTGTCGACGGAGAGCCGGAAGGTTCTCGAGGAAATTTGTCGTCGATGGCGGAAATTGACAAGTCGGGGAACGCTTCGAATCGATGAATTGATAAACTGACTTTCAACCAGTTGTTTTATACTTCTTCCTCGGTCATGGTTGATTGGCAAATTGCACAATTCCATGATTGAATATCATTGTGGCGTTTTATCATATCGGACTAAATTATAGCGCTGATCACGTTGGCGTTTCTTTTTCTTTTTTATATTTATGCAAATTCTCGTACTGGCTGATTAAATTCCGAATTTTATTGCTGGTTTATTGTATTGAATTTGCCCTTTTCGAGATTAATTTAGATTTTAATTAGAATTTCAAGGAATAGAAAATAAATGAATTCGTACTATTTGCTTATAAGTTGGAAAATAAGTTTGAAACGATATTTTTGTATATCAACTTTTGGCATCTGCTTCGGTATTTAGAAACAATTCTGCGAACGTATCTCGTGTATTTATTAATGCGTATAACTATCGTTCCTGATTAGAAAACAATCTCAGACATGAAAGTATGCGGTATTATTAAATATATCGTAGAAAAATGGAAGAAACTCCGTTACGTGTTAAATAATCATATCGGCATTTCCGCGTCTCGTCGTCGTGTTTTCTTAGCGCACGTAAAACCTAATGCACCGGTACGTAAACGACGAACACGTGCAACCGTAGCTATTTTAAAGGCGAAGAAACGATTCGTTCTTTCTTGTCTGTTCGCGAAAAAAAGAATGCATTATGGAGGGAAATGTTGAATTTCTCGAAAGCTTGTATAAACGCGAAGTACCGTCCGTCCGTTGGACGATGGTAGAACAACGTTTGAAGACGAGCGTCCTGTCGCGGCGAATGTAACTTTGCGTCAGGCGGTCCCTCTTAAATCCAGAATTTCAATTTACCCGGCAAGTTCGTGCGAATACTGAAGGAGGGTTATGTTAGACGTTCCCGTAAGACGGTCTCGCGTTTTGTTACTGAAATCTCTCGTACTAAACTCCTGAGAAGGATATCCGACGCTAAGAAGGGGTAGTTCAAGGTTTAAGTGTTTGTCTCATGGGATCCTGTAAGTTTGCCTTAATTAATATTTCAAATTTTCCTCGAGCTCGTACAATAATTACCGAATTAATTTTTCACTGTAGAAATTAACGAGTTCTAGAAGAGCTTAATCGTTACGTGACCTTTCTTCACTCTTCCTTTTAAATTACTTTTAAACTATATTTTCATTAACACAGAAGGTAAACGTCGTTTTAAAGATGGCCAGACAGATATTCGATCGTTATCATCGAACTAACAATTTCCAATGACGATAAGAATCAAATAACCGTAAAATCTTGTCGAACGATGCGCTGTGTATAAGTCGACCGAGTATCCGAAAGGAAGCCATTTCGCGAGCGATTCGACGATAGCGTTGTCGAGGCAGAAAATGCATTGAAATAGATCGAAGATGCAACAGAGGATCGGCAGAGACGCCTCATTGGCCGCGACGTCTGGCGTCGTGCACCAGTAGTCTATGCACTTTGTCAGTCGGACCATAACTTAACGCGACAGGCTTCTTGCTACGCGAACTCCCATTGTCGCAGCTGCTGCACGTATTATTTCGTTGGTGACGCAAATCGAAGTCCACTGCCGAATTGTGTCGAACGAAACAAAGGACAGCGAAATAGCCAGAACGGAGAACGCCCATTTCCTGCACGGTATTATCGTACCCCTATTGTATAATATACGAATTTTTAAGCAAGAACACTTTATTCCGAGCTCTGTCGATGTTTTTCAATGTATCGATATTATACCACTTTCTAAACATTGTATGCATATTTAATAATTAGACCGCGAATATTTATGCAAATTCAGACTTTTACGAATACCATTGATTAAACGAAACGTAAATGGAAATTTGTTCCGTTCCTTGAATATTATAATTTTAGTTATTTTATTTTGGATATCTCCTCTATATATTTGCATATTATGTGCATTCTGTATATTTTAGCATATAAAATATAACTCAATATCAAAGTTCTCATAAATGCATAAACGTGCACGGTCTATTAAAATCATGAAATGTTAATAATATTAATGATGTTAGTAGTAATGATTAGTACTAATCAAACTATCGATTAACGTTAAAAATGTTCTAAGTGTTATTATCAACACTCTGCGCCATTCTAATTCCATTGGAATAAAATTCCTCTCAAGCGAAACCTTCCGTTCCATCAGTTCCAAATTCCACTTTAAATTTCTCTCTACGAAGCAACACGTACATATGACAAAATCAAAGATATCGAACTGGCGACCAAGAAATTCTATCGAGGAGTCGAGTCTCAACGTCGCGCATCCTCTACGGTCGAAATGGCGTTTGCGCGTAAATTTTAAGGAAATTTTCAGATTATAAATCGTAGAGAGAGATCGCGAGATAACGCGAATCCATGGAGCGGCTTAGATAGTCTCGCGGAACCATCGCACTGTGGAGAAATTTACTGCAGATTACATGCAACTCGCAGCCTTACAGACTTTTTCCAATGTTGAGCCGTCTTTCTATTGTACTTCGCGACGAGCTACGAGCTCGTGTTTACTTCCGGGGATGACTGCTATAGTAATAATTGTTGCATTAGGTTGTCCGGAAAGTGTCTTTCTTTTACGGACACGTCTTTTACAACGACGTATCTTTATACAAACGTGAAACCTAATCTGTCGAACGTTGTGATCTTTATCTTGATAGAACAAAATGGATCGTGCGTAATTCGATAAAATAATATAAAACGGAAAATATTTTGGACGACCTAATATCACGATATCAATTGGGTACGATCGATCGAAAGTCAATTTTTAACACTAGTCGTGGATATAGCGTACCATAAATACTTTGTGTTTCGTCTTTCGTGAATTTCCGTGGCTCCAAATTTCGTCCATCGTAGATTTCAATTGTCTTTTTAATCCATTTTATATGATTGGTTCGCGATGAAGATTTGTGATGGACGTTATTACCATTTTATATGCGACGCCGCGTAAAATTATAACGTTCAATTTAACTTTGTTAGTTTGATTATACAGTATGCATTCGCGTAATCAACTAAATGAATTAATAATGTGATAGGTACACAAAGCGCACTACCGAAATACGAAACTCTACCCATTTCGTTTGTTCCAATAATTTGAACGTTACGAAACGCTAAAATACGTTTCCATGCGAAATTACGAATAAAGTCAGGAAGCTAGCAATTACCTACGGTCATAAACTAATTAATTGAAAACATGCGTCGCGACGATGGCAAATGGTCAAATATCGAAAGCCAGAGAGAATCGAAAAATACAAGATACGTTCAAAATATTTTCTTAGAACGCTCTAAACGAAAAGAATGGTTCGAAAGGAAAGAACAGTATGCCGTATGTTACTAGGATGTTGGCCGCACGATTCTCGATAGCAGCTGACAGACAAAGTTCTAGGAACTCGTGAAACGGGAACCTCTGAAACTATTCTATCGCTCGCTAACCGGTCTAAACACTTGCTGAAAGTGGTTAAAGGGTACTCGGACGAAAGAAAGTTTCGATGTCGAGATGTGTCCATTCCTACTGTATACGAGCAAGAATTTTAGTTTCCATTTTAAAGCGAAGAAGTTCGAATAGATTGCAGTTTATTCGGAGCGAGAAACGCTGCAAAATGTGGCACGGAGTCGAGTCGCTGCACACGCGATGTCTCCCTTAAACCCTCGATTTTCGCCCCTCATACTAACCTCCGCTCTGCGGAGAGTGCGTCGAAATGCGGATACGTTCGCGACGAATTTGACGATGAGTCTGCAGAAAGGGGGTTGTACCCGGCAGAAGAGCAGACTACCACGCCTACGCGCCTAAAATTTCATCCCCTGAATGATTAAAACCTAATACAGAGACACGCCTACCGGCGAGGAGTTTCGCGCCCCTCTATTTCCATTTGCAACCCCCCTGGCTCGCTCCATATTCGCTTTCGATGTTCCTCTCACTTTCGTACGGGCTCTCACTTTCAACGATTCCATTGCCTCCCCTCCGCCACACGTTCAAACCACCCTCGTTCGTTGCCTGGTTTTTTTCCACCCCTTCGCCGTGTTTTTCGTACGCTGAAAGGAAGAAGGGTCGAGACGCCCTCCGTGAAAATCCGTGGCTGAAAATTTTCACGGTCACTGGCTCCAATTTCGTCGACTGCCTCGCCATGGCGGCGGGAACAGAGGGGGGAAAAGCGGATGTCTTTATTATAGGAGCGGCGCAGCCGAGCAACAGCCCCGCGGTGATACGTATAATTATAGCATGGTGAAATTACAAGGTAGCGTGATCCGGGACTGCTGGTAATTGCGAGCTCTTCCTCGCGAAATCGATACCGCCTTAATGAGACACACGTTCAACTCTGTTCAACGTCACGGGGACGATTCATGACGAAAGATCTCTGCATGGCATTAGACACGCGTTAAGAGACGTTTCCGCATAGGTTTCAGGATTTTGCGACAATCGGCGACATTCCTCGTGGATTTATGATTCGTTCGTAGTGGAATTACGGTAGTGCGGGATTATTCTGCTTTCGAGATTCCGATCGTGCCATACTTTGATAGTTTTAGCGCGATGGAATGGTAATATAGTAGCTTCAGGGGTAAGTTAAAATACGTGCAAATATATGAGAATGAGGTGTACGTGTTGACCGTGATGATACTTGTAGCTGCTGGCTGTGATGTCGCTGCTGGGGTACTGCTATTTCTCTTCTAATTGAGATGCGTGAAAGAAAAATAGGGCTACGGGCGCCGGGATTCGAACCCGGGTCCCGAACGTTCGTAACCTAAGGCGCTAACCACTGCGCTTTTTTTTTTTTTTTTAAATAACGTTTATTAGACCAAGATACATTTTAAAACATTTGGATATTCACAATAAACTATGAATTTTGATAAGACGCGTTAGGCAAAAGTACTGATATGAAAAGTACCGATATTATGCGTCGGCGTTTTACATTTTTTGTGTTTTAATATATTCTTTGGATTTAAGCCGCTGGGGAGCGGACCTTTTATGTGATTTTGTTTTTAGTTGTTTTTTCTGTCCTGAAAATTTGGTCGCAAAACAGGACGCTTCGGTAGTCTACTTTTTGGGTGCTGTGTAACTTTGGGGAGGGGCGGGATGAGAGTGAGAGGGATGTTAAATAGGATTATTTACAAAATTTAAAATATTTACAATGTTTACACCTGTGTTATATGGAGGCAGAATTGAGTTCCGTCGGTTTAATGGTTTTCTCTCTTATTTTATTATGGATTCGGTATCCGCCAATATTGCTAACCACTGCGCTACCGTCGTCCGGTTGCAGTTAGTGTCGAGTGACGGTATTTGTTGTCGAGTTTCGCCACAAAAATAATTCTTAACGGCGAATTTAATTTACCCTAACGAAGGTATTTACGTATCAAGTTATCGGCTTAATAGAAGATTATTGGGACGTTTGATAGATCGTGCTAATGAACGAAAAACTATGTTGCTACATTTCTGGTAAAAATCTGCACCTGAATTTCAGGTAACGAACCAGCTGACATTCCAATACGTTACAAAGCTCGTTCGAACTTATTATCGCCATTCGCGAGCCAATTCTTTTATCATCATACGGTCGTAGAAAAGTTGTAACGGTACTTGAAAATGTACTTTTCAGCTTAACTAGAAACCACGATTACTCGAGCAGAACGTTGCATACGAGTTCAGAATCCGTTTAATTAAGAAACTTCCCTTCGAACGATCCGTGTTCTCGCAGGCTTAAATTCAATTGCAACGTTTCACAAAATCGTGGGTCGTTAATCCGTCCTCGGGAAATTCCGAAAAGAACGAAAACACACACGTGGACGGACACGGACGAAAAAGGAGGAACGTTAGTTTGGTTAGAAAGTTACCAAACTTCCTGCCGAACATCGTGTCCAAAAATGTTCCAATTACAATGAGTACCGTCTCTGTGACAGAGTCCCTCATCCCCTTTAAATCAACCGCGTATGCATCAAACTAACGAACCATGTTCAACTCGTTAAGCGGGAAACCAAGCAACGTAACTCGATGTAAAGCGCGTTATTGCGCATATCCTTTGGTTTGTCTTGAAAAAATCTACAGGAAAATCTCTAGTCTTTCAACGTTTAATTCTTACACCTATGAAATTCGTATTTCGTTGATTGTTAATTAAAAATCGTAGAAAATGTAGCAAGAATAGACGATGGCTTGAGAAACATGGGAGATTAAAATTTCTATAGGAAATTAAAGTTACGTTTATTTTTCAATGGTTAGTAATAGTAATAAAAATCTCAGGTACACAGCCGACTGGGGTTCGTTATATGACGTAATTAAATTTGTTCTTCGATATCGAATAACGATACATTGCTGCTATATTATTTTATTCTTCTTCTGTTTCGTTGTTCCTTTAAACAGACTCCGATATATGGTACTTTGTAAATTGTAACTGAGGAAAAATAAAGATTTAACTTTGGAAAACTCCCATTCGATATATAACAAAACACGATAAATGATTTACGGAGAACATTTGAAATTAAAATTGTGTTTTCTTTTGTTTCGTAAAAATCCTGTCGTACTGGTATATTTTAACAGAAAAAGTAACGGTAAATTGCGACGAAACAAAACACGAAATTTTACCTTATCTTCTATTATTTCTATACTTTATATTATGATACTTTAAGCTAACTTTGCCAGCCAGTTACGAAAGAAAGAACATTTAAATACTCTCTCCAAGGAGAAATCTACGTGATCATGGCTATCGAGGTTAACCATTAAAGAGAAAAATACAGTCTTGATGAAAGATAAAAAGTTTCTGTTTTCCTTCTTTTCTAAGTAAAATATTCGATAGAATATACACTGTTCGCCACGTACCATGTACCTAAACGAGGTCGCGAAGATAGTTCCAAGTCACGAATTAATGGTATTCCGTAGTAGTCTATAGGACGAGGATGAAAGGGCAAGGGGAAACGTGTCTCGGGCCGATACACCGCTTTTTCAACGGGGAAATTGGGTTCTCAATTATTCAGCGCGACGCATCCTTTGGTATTCCCGAAGGAGCAAGAACGATATTTGGGAAGAAAGCGTTGGAAAGTGGTGGTTCCCGCGTTTCATCCGGTGCCTTTTGTTTGCTGCTCCTTTTGCGCTCCTTTGCTTAGCCCAGTACTCGCCTCCAAGCGTTTCCAACACGGAAATCGATAGCCCATATCGGGAAACATTTTGCAAAAATACCGTCTTTGTTTCCTTCGACGATGAAAATTGTCAGAACTTTCCATCGATCGCCGATTTCCATAACTTTTCGTTTGGGGTTCTAATGCAATTCACAGAAAAAGCTATTTTTTGATATTGTTCATAAAAATATGAATTTGCATCCGTGATCCCCTTACATGATTTCAGTCGTATGTATTATAATATATACGTAGTATCGTGGACAGATTGCCTAAGAAATATCGGGTGAACCATAAACAATGTTGCGACAAAGCCTAAGTGCGGACAGGTCAAAAAGACCTGGAAACTTCAATGGGCCGAGCGACCCTTCAATGTGTCGTTGGTTCTTCGATCGAATAACTACGCGGAAAAAAGGTCTACGTGACCATGGCCGTGGACGAGTGCGGAACGCGTACGTGGTGGGGCTATGAGAAAAGACAAAGGGATGTTTAAGGGAAAAGGACGAAATAACAGGGAGTCGTCGACTAAGAGTCGAGTTGTGAGGAGTCGTCAAATAAGAGTCGAATTGTCGAGTCGTTATGAGTTGTAAATTATTAGTTGTGAGTTGTGAATGATCTATTTAGCTGTCTTAGTTATAGCACGTTACTGTATTTAGTTCACGTTAAATAACTATCGTTTAATCGATCGTAAATAGATCTATCTATCGATAAACTTATCATATGGGATAGGAATCATTGGAAACTCTAATTTCTAATATTTTTGAATAAATAAAATCCTATATATTATGTATCGTACATATTGATAATATGTTTTACTCTTTTCGTTTTACTACACCGTCAAAGACAGTTTAATCGGTAAATTATCGCACAAGAGGAACCAGATGTAAAGTTCGTCGTTTTGAAAGAAATATCTCAACTCGTAGCAAACACCGTAACTGAATTAATCAGGGACTCAATGGGCGCACGGCTGCTAAGAAAATTGAGATAAATGCGAACAATTCTTGGGGAACGTTCGAACTGAGCAAGTTGTTGCATTCAATTGTCGCGAAAATTTCAGCAGCATCTTCGGCCGTTGTTTCGCAAATTTTTTCCAACGGAAGTTCGACTCGGGGAGACTCGCTTAACAGGTCGTTTCCGAGTCGTCTGAAATACTCTTCTTAATTAAGAAGCAGCCAGACCTAGAGAACTCGCCAACAGCCGTGAAACGAGCACGGCTCGATTATTCGCTCGTGATTCCCCGAGCCTTTCGAGAACATGGTGCCCCCCGTTCCACTCCCGGTCGCGATAACAATGAAAGTTCCCATTACATTTAAGTTGGCGAGACCGCGGCTGCCTCGAATTTAGAATCGTAATTTGAATTCGTAGGAATTCGGCCGTGAACGAAACGAAGATCTGTCCCGTTTCGATAAGTCGTTTCCGAGATTCTGAGACTTTGTACGGCCGCGTTAATCGATCTAAGAAATCTCATGCCGATGATGAGTATTTCGCGAGATAATTCGACGTTCGATTCGAGATTCGTTCGTTGCTCTGGAAATTAACACGTTGATAAGGAGAAAGTATTGGAGATGACAGTGTTTCGTTGTAAGGAGTAATTTAAATTCAGCGAAGCAAAGTAGAATTACTCGTAATCCCTTAGGCGCTCGAGTAAAATTAGAAGAAATCGATGGAAACGGTACACCGAACTTTCCAATTTCACAAACATTCCCATTTTGTTCGTGGTACTTCGATCGAAGCATATAAATGCAATTGGCGGGAAACAGCGACGAGAGCAGGTAAAAACAGAATAACTCGCGTACAGACACGCTGGTTCTACGCAAAACACCGAAACCAACGTGGGAACAATAGAAAAGTGGCATCTATTTCGCGTTCCAGCGTGGAAAAGTAGAAAAAATTGGGTACGTTCGGCCGTTCCCTACTCTCTGAAATGGTTGAAATCGCGAGGCGCGATTCGAATTCGCGGAATTGTCCCGCCGCATTTGCGTGGCACCCAGACTTCGTTTAGAGCTTCGCCTGGATTCATCCCTCGACCGGGCAACAATTTCGCTTTGAAGAGATATGTGACGAGCCTCGACGATTATCTCGTCGCGCAGCGGTGATTTCTATCCGATGGCCTTGTCCGGGCGCAATATTTTCACCGGCGCGATTCTGCTTTCTCGCTTCTACGAGGACAATGGACAAATAATTGCACGCAGCATCTAGCGATTTTCTCCTTTTCTCTATGGCTAAACGATGTCAGGATGCTGACAGAATTCTCAATTTGTTAGAAGTTTTTATTTTTTTTCCCCGGGAAAATTCGTTCGATCGTGCGAAGTTTTATGAAATATTCTATTAGATATTGTTAAATATCGTTACGAAATATTTTATGAAAAATTCAATAGAATGTTAAAATTCTACGGGAGATCTAGGAATTACCAAATGTTCGAAACTCCATGGAATATACAAGATTCTACCAGAGATTCTATGAAATATGCAAAACCTGTGTATAGGTTCTATGAAATATCAAAGATATTACGCTTCTTCGAGCATTCGGAATTTCGATAAACACGTCGTTTAAACTTTTCTATGTTTGCTATTTGTTATTAAATCATAGTTTCTCTACGAGATGCAATATAAATTATAAAACGTAATAAAATTCCTAACATTCGCATACGTGTATAAAAATCCTACCGTTATATACCTGTCTTTTTATACCTACTGTTATTTATACGAAATTATTTTACATTGTAACGGTTGCTTTTAAAGTAGCCCCATTCGGTAGCTATGCACCGTTGCCATTCGCCTTTTCCACCTCTGAAAGCTCTCCTTTCCTTATAGGTACTTTTAGGAATCGATTTTAGATCAACTTCTTTTTATTTCTTCCATTGCTTTAAAACAGTGTTCTTTCAACGACTCGCTGTACGAAACAAAAAGGAAAAGTCGCAGGAAGCTAGCGCAGAATAGAAATGGCAACGAGGAATTTTATTTTTGCTTAAAAATTATCGAATTAGAAGGAGAAACCTTTCGACTTGGATAAGCAGAGCGGAAGATATTCTCAGTAGTAAAACGATCATTTTTTCACTGTCAATTGTATCGTTAGATGCAAGAAGAGCATCGAAAGAATCAGGTTCATTCGTATAAATTTCTCTGTCGATTTCCTCGTCTGCTATTCGCCCGTCTATGCAAACTAAATCGATCTTCGTATATGAGGGCACATTAGTGGAAAACACATCTCGAGGCATTAGCTATAATTCAATGTTGCAAGTCGCAGCAGTGACGTATCGAAAGCTGCATAAATCAACTCGTCGAAACTTTTACGTCATTATTCCGAGATGCTGATCTACGATAATCTGATTATTTACGGGCTTCCTTGGCTCGCATGGGAACGCGATTTATTATAATTCTCGTAACATGTTTCACTTTGACAATGAGTAGCTTTCAGCACGTGTCTGCCTTCGCTGGCTTTCGTCTCTATCTTAATTTATGGTTGTCAAGTTAACAACGCGTAAATTCAGCGAGCGCGTCGAGACGGTCATTTTCGCCAGCTCATTAAATAAAAGCGCTAATACTCGATCCTTGTTCGACCATCCGGTCCGTAATTCAGCGAAGGACTTTTTACGATCCACTTCTCATCTATCGCTTTAATTTATATAATTCCTCCTAATTTATACGTACACTTGTAACATACACATAGCGGAATTGTTCATTTCACTGCAAAAATTGATTCTAGAGTTTCTTAATTTTCCCAAAGCGGTTTCCTTGAATTGATCGTTAAATTTTATTGCAGTGGGATCGAGTTGTCCTCGATCAATGTTGCGTCAATTGCAATTTTCTTCGACGTGCAATTTCCGACGTAAACACATCGTGGATTGATCGCGATTTTATACGAAGATCACAGGGCAAATGCATGATATATAAATCCATTTTTGTTGGTTTTTTAATTTACATTCTACTTGGCGTGTAGAAGAGAGTATTTTGGAATAGTTGCGCAGTTGGGAAGAAAACTTTTGTTAAATTCAAAGATACGAATCTTTTACAAATAGCTGACGAATCTACCAAGTTTCGTGACAAACGAATGCTGTGATAAGTCGAGACGAAGTTAAATAAAAGAACAGAAATTGATAATGTAAAATATCTCGACAGCACAAGTACTAATTTTAATATCGTTGCTGCATAAAATATGAAAAATACGACGTATTACGTTTCTCCATTGCGATCTTCGTACGAAAAGGCAAGAATGTGACTTTCGCCGTGACTTTCCTCCTCTTTATATATCGTCTGCTCGAGCGAACTGTGACTTTAAAAATGTTCATTCCCGGTTAAAAATTGCAAGCGTTGTTGGTTGTAAAAATCCATGTAACATTTATCAACGCATATTTGAATGTATAGGTTTTATTCAAATTTATACGGTGAATTTTTCACTGAAACGAGCTATTATCGACCGCGTTTTCTCTTATGCAATTTACACACACCGAAGTTAAATGGTCGTTGACTGATAGTTGGGACAACACAGTCGCCACCGATCAAACTTGCGCCCGGTACAAAGCACCGATTGTCTGATGACGATTGTCCCCGCAAATCCGATTCGGTTCAATAACTGCGCGAGGGTATGAATTGATTGAACGTCGACGAGATTTACACGACGCGGACACTGGATATTCTAACAGAAAGCGAAAGGAGACAAAACGGACGTTTCATAAGGACGCTTTTAATGTATTTATATGACAAGATTGTTGCTGAAAATGACAACGTGAGTTCGCGCTCGCCATGCATATGCAGATGCGCTAGTTGCAATAAATAGTAACTAGAATAGACAGTTCTAGATATAATCGATGGATTTAATCGATAGGTTTAAGATATTCTCTTTTTTTTATACCTAGCCCATGTAAAAAAGTGCAATAAAGATTTTTCGGCCCAGAACGGTGTGATTGATTTATCCAAAGAATAAAATAATAATTATCGTGATTCTCTAAATACAAAAATAACAACAATTGTAATACACCTATATTATTTTAATACGACGTGTATTGTTGGAGTGGTCACCACTTTTAAGAAAACTCTGCATCTCGTCTTTTTAGTTTTCTCAAGCACCGAAGCCATCGACAGCGTGCAGACAAAAGACTGCGACGAAGACAGACCATAAACGGTAGACAGGCGACGTTGACTTCGGAGTTTTCAGTTATTGGGTAACACCGCTAGCGTGAGGATCTGGACCAGCTCAAATTGTATTCTTACTTGTAATTACACTTCTATTTAAATATATTTTCTACCTTACAATTTATCCACGGGTTTCTCTGTTTACACATCAAATAACCTCAACATGTATACATAGCGCGACCGAATAATACGTCAAACGAGTAGGAAGCGATTTCCTGTAAAAAATAAGAAGGAAATATAAAGTATAATTTTCTCGGTCGAGGCTTAGTTTTCGGGGAGATTCAATTTAAAAATTGTGTATAAAATGTACATAAAATGCAAAAGTGACTGGTATACTTATCAGCCTAAACGGCTGTACGTAGAATCGTGAAGTATGGATAGTATGCTACTTTTTATGGGATAGTCGTGAGGCGTAAAACAAAGGGGGTGTAATTTTTTTTAAGAGTTAGTCATATTCCACGAGTTGCTGAAGTTGGGGCTGTGAAATTCAGCGTATGGACTCCTAATTAAAAATAAACAAACTTGTTCGCGCGTTTTTTGAAATTCAACGTATAAACGGTGTTCGAACAGAGGCTAATAAACGTAAATTGTTATAAAAGCTGTGCGGGCGACCAGCTGGTGTTAATACAAACTTAGGTTATTTTTCGTCCTTTTTACTTTTTTAATGAAAGTATATTTATATTTGTTGCTGTGTGTATTTATATTTATTCACCTCTGTAATTGAAAGCACTTTGTTTCTTTCACGAGTACACGTTTAATATAATTAAGTTGATATAATTAGAACGATTTAATCTTCCGAATGATTTAATACTTATTCGAAATAATTGCGAATATTAAATTAGCAGAAATCGAACATGAAACAAGTATCTGCAGCGTCACAATTTTTATACTCGCGTCGACGAAGATTACTACGCTGGATTAAACTTAGTTTTTCCATTTCAGTTCCTTTTAATGAATTGGATGTTCGATGCAAGTTGCAATGTTTGATGTTGCACCGTTTCATCTTAAACGTAACTACGAATCGCGTACCTAGTATCGCGCAAAATATATCGTTATTTACAGTACGCTTTGTTCGATGCACGAACGTCAAACAAAAGCGTAGCTCGAAAATTTCATTATTTCCTTTCGTCACCTGACCACGCATCCATCGTGCGTTTTATATTGTTCACTAAATCGTTCAAATATTTGCCACCAAGTACAGTTCGAATCCAATTGCTCTCTTTCCTTTGTTTCTCTTTATTTCCATTATCGCATTTTATTTCGATAACACCTCGCAGTTTGATCGCAGACCCGAAAGTGCGCAATCGAATTAATTCGAATTTCTGAAACGTTAAATTCGAAGTTTCAGTAACTTCGAGTGCGTTTTAATGTATTTCCAAACACAGAATCACGTAACAATCGCGAAGATTATCGAGCAATTAAAACAACTCGAAGAAACTCGATAATTTCAATGGGAAGTTCAATTATTCCAAAATATGGGAATGAAATGGCAAAGATTTAGTTTGTACAGCTGTTGCAATGTCCCGGTGCATTGGCAAAACTGGGATTCTCTGACGAAGCCCAAAGGTTATTTTTCCTCCCAAATTCTCGTCATCCCAGTGAATCACATCGGTCGTGACACAGGTGCTGGTCGAATGTCGATCGTCAAAGAGAAATTTGCAAGACCAACGCGTATTACCTTTTGCGAAACGCTGCTTTCTCATTTTTCTATTTCGAATCGGCGTCGTTATGCAACGAGATCGGGTTCTGTTTTCAAATCCTTTGTAACTTTTCCCGTTCGAACGAAACACGGACACCCGGCCTCCTTCGCGGTTTTCCAAACCGACAAAGCTGGCCTACTCTCTTTTCTGACTCTACTTGTAACTCGCGTCTACCGCATTCTCGTCGATCGTAAGTGGAAACGTGTCGCGTGACGGAATTCATTTAACGTTGAACATTAGCTCGAAAACATTGTACTTGATGTATGGATCTTGAGTAAGCAGATCTCTTCGTATATTTGTTGTTACCAGCTGTTGCAATACAACGATATTACACACATAGACACAAATAGTCTAATACAGACACCTACACAGGCATTTGAACGGGACACTTACACAGGTCATACTCACTACTGTATAGAGAGTGGGGTTGAAAATCTTTTAAGGGACCATGGGTCACTACGTACAGTCAGTCTGAGAGTAACTGGCCAACTATCGGCAATCCATAAATTCTTTACCTGCACACTTTGTTAATTATATTATATCACTCACTTATGTTTTAAATACATTTGGTTCTGTAATTCTGTTTAATAAATATCATCTAATATTATTTCAATATAAACATTGCGTCTTCCACAGATTATTTATCTTAACTTCGAGATTAAATTCTAACACCAGCAAAAAATATGGAGTATCGTAACTATTTTTTAGGAACTAGTCAAATAATGTCAAATAATGGAACAAAATATTCTTAAATTGTCAATATATAGGGTATGCAAGTAAAGAAATGGTCTAAAAAATTCATCGACCCGTTTAACTTTTTTGCATTTGGCAAATCCGATTGTTGTTTATTCGTTCGTGCGTAGGGCAAATAAAGGAGTAGCAAACTAATTATTAAGAGGATACGACAAATTGCGTATCCTGTTAGGTGTATGGTACAATTTCTAAAATATTCCAGCTTAATAACATTTAGGTATAGCGTAGAAAAATGACAAAACAAAAGGTAGTTTACTTACAAACACAAACATGTTAACACCAATATCAATTATATTAATAACGTTTGTTTTAACATCGTTGCTCGCTGTTTTCTACACACATACACAGGGTGTTTTAGCATTGATGGTACAATCGGCAACGAGGCGATTCAATGTGAAAAAGCTCAAGATCAAACATATGAAATAAGATTTTCTCATATGACGTTTCAAGCAGCAAAAACAATAAGAAAACGCTCTTATCGCGCAATACATAAATCCGCTCTCACTGTCCCCTTATTTTCGCGAAATCAAGAGCAACTTTTCCACATTCTTGCAAACCAATCCCAATCTGCATAGGCAGCCAGCCAGCCAGCCACTTCGCCCTCCATCGATTATCCGTTGCTCTCTTTCTCACGACTGCCTCATCCCATCGAAACTCTTTCTCCGTCCAATAAAGACCAACTTCCAAACTTACACGTTTTTTGCTCGAGTTCCACAGCTCCGTTGTTCGTTACCGAACGAGAGCACAAGGAGAAAAGAATCGACGAAAAGAGAAGAAAAAAAAGGAACAAGTCGAACTAGAATGAAAAAAGGAAGGTATCCTATACGGGGGATCGATGGAATGCTGGAACGTGTTAAAAATTTATACAAGAGCATGAAGAGAGTAAAAAAAAAAAAAAAAAAAAAAAAAAATAAATAAAAATACGGGAGAAGGATTGTTGGGAAAAAACACAAACAATTCGGTGGTCGAGCAATCAGCATACGGTTAAACGGGAGTGGCGGCGGTGATTTGAATGCGTGGTGGATTCGAGGTCTCGACGCTTTCGCCGATTTCCAGGGAACAATTTGCTCGACAAACAGCCGAGCGAACCACGAAATCAGCAGTGATTAAAATTAGTCGACGAAACGGCCGTTTCGGTCGTCCCTCGTTTCCGTTTTCGCCGCGATTTGGCGTCCGCGAAACACCATCCGCAAACCACAAATTGCGTCCGAGTTTTAGTTTTGTAAATGCACGCTCTCACGATTTTCCAGCTGTTCTTCCTCGTGGGAGAGAGCTTGTCCTCTGCGTTTGGTTCGGGGAATTTCCAGTTCTATGTTCTTGCGACGATTTGGAGACACCAATGGTGGTTTGAGTTCAAGCGGCTTTTGGGAAATTTTTTTTTCTTTTCTTTTTTTTAGAGAGTTTTGCTAACCGATCGATCCAAAAATACTCTTACGTGGACCATACAGAAGTCGAGAACCGATCGATCGTAATAAAAGAGATGACTTGTTATCTGGAAAATGAACGTTTCCACAGATGTCAGGTTGATACTAAAATTAAGAATTTTTCAGGAACCAGAGTCGATCGATTTGGCTTACGAATGAGTCATACGCGTTTTGGAAGTTCCGATGATTTAAGAATCGGGAACGATGTCTCATGGTGAATTAAAAATTATATTTCACGTTACAACGTTTTATGAATATTATGGGTTCTATGATCTTCGATGAGTACATTTTTTAGTTTGTTTTCGACAAAATTAAAATGAAATTTGATTAAGAGATAACTTTCGTTCCATCCTGTATTTGCGAATATTAGTTTATAGTATAGTATTGCGAAATGGAGTTTAAATGATAAAGTATGCTCAAATTGTTCGTAAGTAAGTTCGTAGTAGGATATACGAATATCGTAATTTTGCAAAGTAAATTTGTCAAATGTTTTAGAACAAAGGAAATTGAATAGACTAATTTGAGCATTAAAAATGGAACGTATGAAACGAATAGAGTAGATAAAGTTTAAGGAGCGAAAAAGTTTCTAGAACGTAAGGAAAATTAAAATCTAAATGCAGACCCACGTACTAATTATTTTTAAAATATGGAATTAACTCTCTGGAATATTTCAAGTCTGTTGGTTTCACTCGCAATTTATTTCAGAAAATGTCTGAAAGCTTTGGTCATAATACGCAAGAAGTATAATTACTCTTCTGTCATTAATATGGAAATAATGAATCTACAAATATATAATTACAAAGTAACGATATACCTTGTTTTATTGTTTTCTAATGAGATTTTATCAGTAATCATTATCGGATTCACGAGCGGAAGTTTATAAATGATTACGATCATTTCTGTTGAGATAATTAAACCGGCCAATTTTCCAATTAGTATTGTGCTCGTTTAATATTATAATATTTCCGGATACTTTTTCGAAGAGTTTATGATCCGATTGCGGGGATTTTAATCAATTTCTTTCTATATATCGTTTATCGAATAATTTCATTTTGCCAAGGAGAATATCATATCGGTATTATCAATTATTATGTCCAAAAACATATAATATTTTGTTATAATTAAAGTAATATTTGTATTAAAACAAGGATATGTAACACGAAATAACGAACAATGTCTCTCCTGGTTGTTGATTAATTAAACAACGCAAAGAGGAAAAAACCGTTTATATCTCCGCTCGAAACAATAATTTATTCACGTTTTAAATAATTAAGTCGAAAAATAAGAAAAATGAAATTAAAAAATTTCTTGAAATTTTAAATAACATTACGATAATTATAATTGGTTGTTTCTTCTTCGCATTAGGACGTTTTTAATTCGAAAACTAACCCTTTTATAATATATATTTTCCATTTTCAAATAATATTATTCATCTATATCATTTTCCCGTTATTAATTATTATCGTAGTTCTTTTACATTTTATAACTTTTTGTTATAGCCAAATAGATCTTGCAAATTTGAACTTTCGCGATGTTTTCAAGTTCAAAATTTCAATTAACGCGCTATCCCATTATTAATCGAACCAAATTCGAGGTTCCTATATCAATTCCCTCATAATTCATCCGCAGTCGATTACGTTTATGTTTCACTCTTGTAACGCATGCAGCGTCGCCAATAAAACCAGTGGAACGGATGCTCGAACAAGCGTATCTTATTTTACGATCACCGGCCCAGTGATCGTTATCCGAAAACGAGCGGTGATTTTCGACGAGGATAATAATAGCTCGGCACCCATGGCCTGCTAATGAGCTTCCCGATATAGTTATTATCGATGACAATAATGCTATCATAGTATTTTCATCCGTGGATATCTCGGTTGAGGTAAATAAAGAGGAACCTGCGTTTAAAACGCTGTACGTTTTTCGTTCCATTGAATTGTCCAGCTCCATCTTCGAAATTATCGTCTCGTTCGCAATTTTTCCAGTGTTCCTTTCTCGTCGAAATAACAGTAATTGAAAAGCTTTGTAATTACGTTCAACGCTATAATTTATCGAAGGGATATCAAATAATTTGGGATAACGTTATCGCGGAATTATAATTAGAGAAAAGGAAGTCGATATTGTCCAAAAGATTTATCACCTTCTACGATGATTTTGGGAATAAGATACGTTCTGGAATAATCATAGAAAATAACATTTTTGTATGAGAGATATTTGAAATATTTCCTTGTTCGGAATATTTTCTCGGAATCTGTATATTCGCGTATAAGTAGAAACAAATGTAAAATACAAATTGCGAAACATCAGCTTGAAAAGTTATTAAAGCTCGAGGTAATTACGACTATTGAAAAGCGTTCTGTCCAGTATTCCACCACAGTTGAATTCCTTTGCCGCTTTAAATGAAAATCGCGAGGCACGATTTCACGATGCTACATATACAGCAAATTAAAACGCGTGTACCAAATGGCTAACGATTTGTTTAAACGTCGAGAAGTGACCATTTGCCTCGTTCAAAAGATGCAACAAGTGCAATTATCCTCTCTCGCTTTCTCTCTGAACAAAATTTTCAGTTAAACGCATGCTTTGTATTTAGACGACACCATAGCGGCTATTAAAATAACATTCCTTATGAAAATATATATTCGATAAAGTTCGATATGTTTTCTCCGGATTTTAAACTAATTGATACTAATTATTTTATCTGCTTGTTAATTATTTGGTAATTAATAATCGGCAAGGGAATTAAATTTCTACGTTTTAATTTATTTCGTTCTCGTATCTTGCCGCTGTATCATTAATTATTCGTCGAGAAAGAAGAAGAGTAAGTTTAGGGTTAATAGAGGAGATATCGATTAATCATCTCATTGAATATCGTCTAAACATGAATTT
This sequence comes from Bombus huntii, assembly GCF_024542735.1. NCBI lineage: Eukaryota > Metazoa > Arthropoda > Insecta > Hymenoptera > Apidae > Bombus > Bombus huntii. The sequence continues at coordinate 16,495,266 of NC_066242.1, read as the reverse complement.
CTTTGCTTCGTTTTTACAAACAGAGTGGCTTTGCGTTGGATATTTCAGCATCGTTTGCCATATTGTATCATTGTTGCAAGAATTTTCAATATGAGCGACGAAGAATGACGAATTGTCGAGAAGAGCGATAAAAGTATTGATATCAATTCGCAACGATGCTACAGCGTTTGATGTATCGTGTTCGATACAGTATACCTTATGAAAGAAAATCCATGTCATTTGTCGCGAAGAAAAATCTCATTTTATGTCATTGAAAGTTTTTTAATACCACTTAAGGAATCTTTAAACAGCCAGAGCATTCAGAAATGTTTAATCATAGAGCAAATACGAGTCAATAAAATTTTACGACAGGGTTGTATATAAATATTTAAACAATTTATCCCAATGATCGATAGAAGACAGTTTTTCTTATACATTAAACAAAGTTCGAGCCTAAAAGAATTAACTAAACGAATGACACGTTCGAGAGTCAAAAAGCGATATTAAAGTAGAAATTTGTAATTTCCTATTTACAATATCACGATTCTTGTCTCATCGTAAACGCATATACTAATTTTTTGTTAAATTATATACTTCTATCATGAGAATCGATTAATCTCGCAATTACTGTGTCAAGACATGGCAATATTCTCTTTTGTACTTGAAAATTACTCCGTGAAGCAGCTATGCAGGATGCACACCACCGCATTGCATCCAATTTTTCCATCGGTTCAATGGGCGTCCCTCTTCGAAGCGTTAATGAGCTCGTCGCCGAGACAATCATCCCAACGAACGCGTCCTCGTGGCCGATAATACAAATCATCCAACAGCAACATCTATCCCGTAGAACAATCTTCACGCATCGATCCGTTTTCCATTAACCCATTAAAGATCCACCAGCGAAACAGTTCGTACTAGTTGGAATATCGTACAGACGCAAAAAATATAAAGAAACATAGGAAAAACGTAGAAAGAGTAAATTAGATATTGTTTTATCGAATTACGAAAAATATATAAAATTAATAAAACCTGCATAGAAGAATATCGTAACCAAGTTTTCGTGATTTAAAGAAAAACAGATTATTATAGCGTTAAAAATACAGTAGAATCTTAATTATCAGAATTAATCGCGCGTGACTTTAACTTCACAGCAGAGAACATCATTTTTTTCGGATTTTATTCTTCGTCTCATAAATAGCAAGTAGTTTTTGCATTTTATAGATATCAACACCAAGCAAACGGATAGAAACGCGATATTCTCTTTTATAAATATCGTTGCTCGTTGTCAGCTGTGAATTTTTCCATTGTAAATTTCCCAGAAACGAACTAAAAATCGGAGGCAAACGTTTCGAGGAGATATGCGATAGAAAAAAGTTATGTAACTCTTAAAAGGAAAAGCGACTCGCGGATCACCTGTATATTTAAAACTATATCATCGCCTATTTATTTATCGATTTTTCAAATAGTAATCTTTTTATAACCGTCTTCCTCCGACTGAAAGGGCGCGTCATCTCTTAAATAAACCAGCCTGTAACCTCATAGCAATCTCCTGTCACTTGTCTGATACGTTATTCAGCCCCCGTTGCCTAAAACTCGCTGGTCTGAAAGGCAAACTCGGTTACGAGTCGCAATCCTGCGCGCGTTTTATTTCCTTCCGACTTCCATCCCTCGTTCCATCCGTCCTTCTGCCATCCTCTCTCGACTTACCTGGTCCCCGTTGAAATAAAAGAGAAGCTTGCGGAAGATATTAAGAGCGGCATCGTGTAAGAAAAATGGACCTTTATGAATTTCACTCGACCGAATTTCTCGACGCGGATGAATCTTCGCGACAGATCGCGCAAGAACGTCTCCTAGTCTCATCGCGTGACGTCTGTTCCGGATCTTGTGCCATGGTCTTTAAGAATAACTTTGCTGCTTCAATTTTTGCTACGGATCGAGACGAAGAATTATGGCAATGTTGATGGGTTACAGCTTGCGAATCGGTGTTTCGTCATTTCTTGGTTAGTAACACTTTCAGTCGATGGTAGTCGGTTTGGATTTTTATGAATTTTACAAGAGGGCTTTCCTAATTATTATTGGCCATTTAGGCGAAATATTGCAACTACGTAATAACGCTATTAAAAAAAAAAAAAAAAAGAAAAAATACACAGGGAGAAATTTCTGCTCAAACTTCTTGGTGAACGTTTTAGCGAAATTAATTTACGGGGAAATATCGCAGCTACGCGAATCTGTTATTTCAAAAATGCACAACTTCTGCTTAAACAACTGTTGATGAAACTTTCGAACAAAGTATTGCAGTTTTCTAAATGATACGCGAAACATCGACGAAAACAGTTTTTGACGAAACTTTTGCAGAAAAATATTTTTTGACAAAATATTGAAAGTAATTTTTTTTCTGGTCCGAATAGTTTTCAATATATCGGAAGAAACATTTTTTTCGACCGTAACATCGAGGGCTATTTTTGCTATTTAAAATGGCAAACGATCGACAAAGAAAAATATTGGTCAAATATTTTTCAGAACGCTATTCCGACTAGAAGTTTCATCAAAATTGGCAATTGACAGTTTCGTCACACCTTTCGTATCGTAAGTACGATACAATGTCCTCTAACGTTCTCGTTGACGTTGAAATTTATCGAATTTCAAAGTATCTTCCTTCGTCGTAAAACCTTTGACCGCTAAACTTGTCGCTAAAAATTTGTAATTGTCTGTACGAAATTTCAATGTTGATCGTTTGTTTGTCCTTCCTCTTGGAAATTACCGTGCAACTAAGCAATAGCGCGACCGTTTCTAGGCGGCAGCCTTCTCGGCATCGTGTACCATCGTTCCTTCGATCGAACGACGTGGATTTTGCTTCGTTTGCAAGACGAAATGGACGCTCGACAGTTTCCAGCACAGCGGCCAGAACCAGCTTTGTTTATAGTAGACAAGCCAGTGAACTCGACCAATTTCGCGGCACAAAGGGATTCCCCGAATCGGCTGACGAGGGCCGTAGCTAGCTCACTTTGGAACGATGAGGATACGCCATCTTCTGCCTTGAGGCGATGCTCCTTGGTTGCTCTCGCTCCCTCTTCCTCTTTTACATATATTCCACATATACATGTATATCTCTTCGCTGTTCTGATTTGCATTTTCCAAGTTATCTTTACCAAACATGTTCGCCAAGAGGTGGCAAACCACGATGGACAACGTGAAACTTGCCGTATCGAGGACTGTCGTGACAAAGTTCCTTCGACGAATCGTCTATGAGTTTGTGAAATTAGGAAGAAGCTCTTCAAAGAAGTCATTCTGTTTCAACAATAAATTACATCGTCGTAAAAAGACGAATTTTCCTCTGACTCGTCTGTTTCCCTTTAACTGGCTGGAATTTGATTTGAGCTTGATTTGAATTTCAGGGTGCGGATCAGCGTGAATGAGGCAATTTCTTGAGTTAGAATTGTTTGAGAATATCGTTAGAAATTCTTTTGTTTATAAAACCATAAACTCGTCCTGATAATACCGAATCGACTCGCTATTGATATTTTTTAACGACGTGAAAAGCGGCGATGCGTGTACGAGAAATCAGGGGAACTTCAACGAATACACGTACCTGTCGCATTCTTCTTAGTTTTCTTTTTTTTCTTTTTATTATTTAACTTGTACTTTACAATTTGTCCAGCTGGACATTTGGTAAATTTTTCTAACTTAATTGCTAAATAACATGTGGATGGCTACCTCCAGCGGGATGCCATCTTCGAGTTTGACTATTTTATTTCTTCAGTGAGGTGTTTTCTTCAGTGAGGTTTTCTTTTTATTATTTAACTTGTGTTTTACAATTTGTCCAGCTGGACATTTGGTAAATTTTTCTAACTTAATTGCCAAATAACATGTGGATGGCTACCTCCAGCGGGATACCATCTTCGAGTTTGACTATTTTATTTCTTCAGTGAGGTGTTTTCTTTTTAGTCTTCAATTCTTTTTAGTTTACTCATGGACTGTGTCCTTGGCCTCATCGCCCGTTTTCATTTTTTATTCTTCTTGATGAGAGATCGCGAATGTATTAGGTTGTCCCAAAAGTTTCTTTCGTTTTATGAGCAAATAATAGACGCACAACGTTTCTTCGGTTTATACTATTTTGTCGAATTACGTACGATCCATTTTGTTCTGTTGAGATATTTCACAGACTTGGTTTCACGTTCGTACGAAGGTGCATTGTTCTAAAAAACATGTTTGCGAAAGAAAGACACTTTCCGGACGACCTAATATACCCGAACTTCGCGCAACGTTGACTTTTCGCCCACCAGCCTTTCCTTTTGCTTTTATGACGTTATTTTTAGAACCATTATATATTCTATGTATCTCGAAAATTATGGTGTCTGAATATCGAGTGACCGTGGCATACATACGCATTAATATAATTTGTTCAATTACCTGATGTGACTTCTCCATTTGATATATTTAATACTCGATATGAGTTTCGTCTTAATTTAATATTTTGAAATAACGAAGCAGAGGTGCAATTTAAAATAAAAAACTGCTTTACCTCTTGGCAAGTTAATTGCAGCGTATCTACGCCCGTGGTAATTTAATTAACGTATTCAACGTGGAACACAAAAATAGGTTATTCTCGTGAACACCTCTCTTAATATAATTTCATTAAAAGCAACACAGCATTCGAGTCACTTTGATCGTAATAAAAGTAAAGCGAGAACGAGTGCTTTTAAACGGAAGATTCGTAGAAATTATTTTAACCATGCGTTTAGAAAAGAGGCACGTAATAAGAATCGTGGTGAGATTTACAGAAAACTGTGCGTGTTTCCTCTGATAAAACGTTCCTTTTCGTTTAACCGTGATTTATTATCGAAACGAATGAATTTCGATGGTTCAAAGTTTTCACATCAGTATTCACGAACAGCTATAACGCGACTAATTAATTTCAACGATAGCACTAATTTGTCGGATAATTAATATTTGTATGATTCATGATCCTTCTGATATTTCGTGAACAATGGACGTTGATGTTAAGAATTACACGTTGAGTAATGTAAAATATGCACGTGGAACACATATACTCCGTACTTTCCAAGATCTTCAGTATTACTTTTGCAGGATATTCATCGTGCAAATGCTTAATTAATTTCGCTGGGAGATTGATTAATTAAATGATCAATTTCCATTGCGATATGTATCAATTATGGTGTTTTAATTTTTTCATAATGTATCATCGTTTATCCTCACTTTGGCTTAATTAAATTTCTTCGCCAAACATGAATATTTACTTTGAAATTTACCGACTAGATAGAATCGTTTAAACTACAATAATGCAGTAAAGTTATTAATATGTACCGCTACAAAAGTAAACGAGAAATATGTACAGCCGATTAAAATATCGCGTACTAAATTTCCATAATTAATTCCATATTCGTATCGAAATATAATAATACTCCAATACATTGGAAGATTACAATTTTTACAAACCGATGAAGTTTCCAACTCGAACAGCTTATCATTTTCCTACTCGCTTTTATCGATCTCTCTCTAACGCTAAAATACGACTTTAATCAATTACAATCCTACAAAGGCTTCGACTCAATCGCTTCGTAAATATACAGTCAACTCTCTCTTTCTAACATTTAATTTAATGCAATATTTCCTTTCTTACGCAATTTCAGCCTTAAACGTTCTTTATAAAAAAAAAAAAAAAAAGAAAAGAAGAGAGAAAAAGATCGCCATAATGTAATATTCCACAAAAGCCTGCTCCACGGTGGCAAGAAACCTAGGAAGCTACAAAAACCCATTCACTTGCAGCAGCGAAAGGGTAACGAGAAACAGACCGAGCAATCTTCGCAAAATCGAAGAAGCTGCTCTACGAGGAACGTACCCCACAGTTTCCAGTAACATCGTCTAGGAGCTGCTGGCCATACAACGCGTTCAATCCCATCGGAATATCTTAAACATAAAGAAGCTCTTTCTTGCTCGTTTAACGGACGTAACTGCTACTCTCTCTGTTTCGTCAGCGACGAAGAGAAGCGGCTGGTATTTGTTTCGCGAGATATCGGGCGAAGAGGCGCGGTGATCGCGAAAAATGGAACCGGAAATAATTAAGCCAATGGTAACGAAGGCACTTTGCATAATTGCTGGCCAGGGAAAGTACAGTTTCTGCAGCGACGCTGATGGAGGAGATGGAAAATGCGAGTCGAAATTCGTTGCACCGCGTCGTGGTGAAATCTGTTGGTGAAAATACGTGCAAAAGCGTTCGACCGAGGGCTGAGTTATGAGTAGCGTGTGCCGGTGAAAAGAAAGTAGGAAGGATAGAAGTGTGGTTTGGTCTCGGTGTTTGGAAATAGGGGGCGATGTTGAATCGGTTGGAAGATTCTTTCGTCGGAGTTTTGAAGATTCTACGGGGCTATTGTGTCGAAACGTGGCCGTGTGCTAGACCGCAAGGCTCTTTTAGCTGTTTCTCGCGAAAGATTTGTTAAGCTGTTACGAAGTTACTTCTAAAATAAAAATCGTTGAGACAGCTTGAAGTTATCTTTCAAGTAAATAACGGTGTTTTGTAAATAAATATACATTTTTGTCAAGTTATTTATTAAGAAAAAAAATGTATATGTAGTATCGTGGACGAAAGGCCTAAAAGATCCTGGCAAACCATAAACAGTGTCGCGAGAAAGGTCGCGGTGGTAGGCCTAAGAGGAAAGAGAGAGGGATGCTAAGAGAGAAAAACGAATTAATAGTCAGTGTTAGTTGAGAAGTCAGAGAGTGCGAACTGCGTTGTCGAGATAGTGTTGCTAGTGTCACGTCGAAGACACAAGAAATCGCGAAACCGATAGATCGCCGGTGATCTCCTCGCGTGGCAGTTCGAACGTTTCACGAATAAGATGAAGAAATTGAACTTCGTATAAGATGATGGAAATTTTATTGTATAAATGCAACAGAGTGACGGTTCAAAGTGTTACAACAGAATTAATGTGTTGAGCGCTAATTTAGGAGGGTTTTTATATGGAGGTTTTAGTCCCTTTGGAGTGATTATCGTCGGATGTATATCAGAGGCGGCTATTCAGTTGCTGTTTCGTTATCATTTCGATAGCTCTGTGATATAGAATGTGATAGAATGGTACGGTGTAATACCGCGTGGCCTGAAATTCCTAAGTTGACAATCTATACGATGATATAGACTGGACGAACAGAGTGATATAGTATCATAAAGGCGTGTATATGCTTTAGGCTGAATCTACATATCGATCCGTGGAGAATTGTACGATTGGAGATCGTGCACATTGTACTCTCTGAAGCATGGATTATTGTAGATGAGATTCGTATTGTTTTCTCTCCTACTGTCCTATAATCGATATACAGAGAATACTTACATCGTTTCGATCTTTAAATATTACAAATAAATTATTCCAACGACCCACGGTACCGCAATGCTATTCTGTCGTTACAGAATAAGCGCGTTAATATCGTTACCCAAATTCTCTACAAATATTTCACGTTTCCCTCTCAAACTCTGATCCCCAATTTCAAAGCCACACCGTGCTTCAAATTCCGAAACAAGACAGAACAATCTCGCTCGGTCGATGACAACTATTTTTCCCCACGTGAATCCTCTGGCGTGTTCGATCGATAACATCTTTCATTTTTTTTTTTAATCCTTTGTTCGCCATCTTTGCCATCTGGCGAAAAGAAACTAAGAAAACGACGAAACCAATGATTCGGTGAATAATCCGTATATTTCCTCGGAATGCACGCAGGCAATCGAAAAATGCGGCTTGCAGGATGGAAAAAGGAATAAACAGAGCAGAGACACGGAGAGAGAGAGAGAGAAAGAGAGAGAGAGAAAGAGAGAGAGAGGGCGAAGGAGAGAGAGTTTTCGCGCACGTGCATTAGCGGCAAATTGAAACCGACGATGTCAAAGGGAAAATAGAAGGAGAAGAAAAGGAAAAAGAAACGTTCGACGCGATATTAATAAAGTCGTCGCGTCGTCATTTCTTTTTCTCCTCGTTTCACGCGTTACTTTTTCATCGGGGGTTTGCTCGTTTTTCGATCGAGGATTGCAAGCTCTCAGCCAGCGAGCGCCAGCAGACACGCGATTCCACTACGTCTCCCGGAAGTCTTCCGGCGGAACTCATCGTCGTCGCGTCTCGCCAACGCCACTCTTCTCCGTGTTTTACGTACTTGCGATTCAGCACGGCTCGCCCCTTTCGCGTAATGAGCCTCGTTAAGAGAACGAGCATCGCGAAAGAACGGTTTAATCCTCGATATCCCCGAACCACGTTAGAAATCCTGTCCATTTTTTCTCATTTTTCTGAATCGGCGCCGATTCTGTTGGAATTTCGACGAGTCGGAAGAAATTCGAAGTTGTGTAACACTGAAAACTTCGCTTAGAGTCATTTTGTTCGAGCTCGTCATTTCTACGAGTCTGGTTCTCGCGAGTATCCTATCTAAAAGATGTTCGTTGTTCCATTCGTTTTTGAGTCTCTTCTTTGATCAGCAGTAGATTTTCCCGCAGGGCTACGAATAATTTAGATTTGGAAATTATCCAGTAATTTTGTTTCGCACCGAAGCGTATAATAAATTTCCATAAAAAACATTATACGAGTGATATATGTATAACACTCTACGACAAGTTTTCGTTCCTTAATTTACATATTTCACGAATATTCGGACATTTTATTCTACGCGGTGATGCGGATTCGGCCAGGCGTGATAATGTATCTTTATTTGTTGGCTAAGCGTGAAATATTTCCATCTTAAATCTTTACGTCGCGTTAGATTCATTTCCCGGGAATGTTTTAAGTTCGCCGAATTCATGGCTACTCTCTGCTTCTGGAAACTTTATCGTCCGGAAATATAGTCTCCGGGTGAAAAGACAATCTCTGCCTCTCCACGTTTCGCTACTTTATCACGGTTAATAAAATTAAAATTCTACGTTATTTTTAATTTTCATGCTTCGACGATCCAGAATAAGTCGATGAATATTTACTAAATCTCGTACTTGCTTAAAATAAAGGAGTTTGCTCTGGAGATAATAATTTTCTATAAAGTAGAACAGTGTATAAATATATAAATCCATAAAAATGTGTAAATCTGTACTCCGTAAGTACCTCTATAAGATGATTCTGTACATTTATTTAATGTCGTAAGAATATTTTATTTTCGTGCTTAAATAATCCAAAATAAATTGACGAAGATCGATTAAACTCCGTGTTTCGTTAAAATAGAGCAACTTTGATAGACATAGATTCTGAACGTTGACTTGATAGAGTGAAAAGTCAGAGGCACAAGAAACGTAACTTTACGCCGTGTAAATAAAGAAAAATGGCACGAAAAACGTTTGACGTCTCTTCTCGTCTCTAATATCGAGCTGCGTGATTATTTTGCATTTTTTTAGGCAAAATAACGCAGCAACTCTGAGGTAAATTCGCTGTAACTTTTTTACGTGTTGCATTTTGAAACCGCGGCTGGTGCAAGTTGAAGCGTAAAAGGACGGGATAAGATTATACGGGTTCATAAAAGAATTTTAATTCGCGCTAACGGCCAGATTCAAGCCGTACGAAGAAACAGAACGAAGCTGTGATATCGACTCGGTGGAACGAAGAAGCACGATACGGTTACAGTGTCTGTTAAAATTCAGATAAAGAATGGTCTGAGTTTCAGAATCTATTACTGGAAAGAATGATACAGATTTAAAAATTAGGCAGGAGATAAAGAATTATTCAGGTCACAGGATACGTCGAAGAAAAGAGAGGAAAATAATGCTTTCGATCGCAGATGATATCAGTAAAGAGACAAAAACAACTTAAACGAGCAAATACATTAGACAGAAATAAATAAATAATAAACAAGAAAAGGAAGAATCTAGACGATCTATAGTAGAAGAAAGAATTTGTGGTTGGATTTTATCTTTTCAGCCGTGTTAAATTATTAAAAATATGAATTTGCACAAACACCAAATAAAAAATAACAACTTAAGAACAGAAATTCTATTTTCGTTGAAATTAGCAACATTCTTTCTCTATCCATTCTCTGTCGGTTCTTTTTCTTGCCAAACAAAAATCCTCAACTCTTTCGCCAGATCATCCAACTAACTCCGCTTCACTCGATGTCGATAGAAGTCAATAGAAGACAGACGAGAGTCCCTTCGAAATCAGTATGATGTAATAGAAAATGGACCGGTGATCGATTCGTTTGACCTAAAAGTGTCACTTGGAAATTACTTGTCAGTCTCTTGTCTCTTTTACGTTCTACGTTTTCCCATCAGAGAGAAACAGAGAGCAGACGTCCTCTTTCCTCGCCAGACGCTTGTAATTTTCTCCTCAAGTTCCACACTCCAACCACCGGTTTTTGCTCTCGTGCTTTGCATAATTCACGGTTACCCTGTTCGCGTATAAAAGTGGCGGCCATTGACAGCTGTGAAACGAAGAGGATGAAATATCGTTTTGGCCTCTTCCTGTTCAGGCAAAGCTTCGTTCCTTCCGGGATCACCGCCCTTCGAAGACAACTTGATCCAACGCGATTTCATTCCCTAGCTGCTCTCGTCACGCTGTTGCTCCATTTCTCGGTTATGCAAACGATGCCCACGAGAACTTGGATTGATGCCCTTCTCGCTGCCGTGATTTTGTTCTTTTTCTTTTTTCCTTTTTCTTTTTTTTTTTTTTTTTTGTGACGATGGACGCGTACGTTGTTTTCATATAAATGGGATTAGATTAAAATTTAGAGAATTGCGTTATATAATTATTGAATTTACTCATAAAAAAAAATACCATCTATCGAAGAGTAAGCAATTTTTTTCTATAATTTGTTTCTTCGAGTTTCGTTTCTCCTGGTTACAGGATATTCAAGTATTCAGAACATGTTTCGGGAATATAATTTCTATTTATTTTGATCCATCCTGAAAATGCTTTCCCCGTTATATTATATTTCAATCATATCCTTTTCGCCATTCTTTTTCCGTTTCGACCGTGTACTTCGTTTTTATATATCCAACAAATATTAATTACAGTCTCCGTTCCATCCAGCGCAGCGCCGGGCTATCTAATCCGCGAGGATTCGCCAGATAAACTGTATCATTTTCCACTAGCCCGACGAGAAATTAAAATCCCCAGAATCATATTTCCATCCTTAAAGCCTGCCTCTGTACATATAATAAGCCGCGGCCGGTTTTATTTATCTTTAAGTCAGCATCCAGTGGCGAATCGCGTTCGTAGAAACGATAACTATCGGAAAATGAGAAAAGACGATAAAGCTATATTACGTCCTGATAAAAAAAATTCGCTATTATCCTTTCCTTACTTATATTCGTTTTTATCCTGTGATCCGGTTTAATACCGAATCAATTACTCCAAGTTAATAACGAAAAATAAACTTCTCTATCTTTATGTTCGTTTCAAGCATCCAAGATCTGTTTCCATATTACAACACCAAGAAGCGTTCTCGAAATACAGTTCTTTCGCTTTCACTATTTTTTACTGTTAGCTGTACAAACAATACGAGCCCCAATAGCGATTATTCGATGTACACATTCCAACAGCTTCGCGACACAAATCGCTACACCCCTCAAAGCGTAAGGTTGACAGGCCTAACGTACCATCGATATCTTTACGGTTCTTTCGCCGAATATTCGGTAGAACGCACACGCGGCAAACGTCGCGGATTTATAATAAACGCGCGCGTAGTGGGGATGTCGAGGGGCAACAAAGAAAAAAATCTGTTTGGTTTTGAACCAAAAGATTCATTCTGCCCCGAGCTGCGATGTGCAAAAGGCCAAGCGAAGCCAACGCAATTAGAGAAACGAGTCGTCTACTCTTGAGAGTTCAGTTTTAATCGTTACTTGTTATTAATCGTTAATCATTGTTAATCGTTAATCGTTGTTAATCGTTAATCGTGGTTAATCGTTATCTGTTGTAAATTGTTAAGAGTTTAATAAACGTTATTGTTGAAAATCAAGGGTATTTTCTTGTGGGCACCTTCACTGACGATCGCCTCAAGTTCAATAACGAATCCACGGTCAACTGGATAATTCTTTGTTAAAACGTAGAGTATATTTTGAAACACAAAAACGTTCGCTAGGACGCTCGGTATATTAATCCCTTCCCGTGCTTGTGTGTTGTGGACAGTGAAGATTTTCCATTGAATATTTCGCGTGAGATGTTGCAACAAAACAAAATCCTCAAAGTCATCAGGAAGAATTTTGTTAAAAAATGTCTAGAACTTTTCGGAGAATTGTCTAAAAAACAACCGATCATAGCACAATTAACGTGCGAAGCGGAGTTCGTGGCGATGCAGGAAGCAGCAAGGGAAACAGTGTGGATTTCCTTACTGTCAAGGGAGTTGGGTCAATTGTCATATTGCCCTCGTCCTTGCAAAATTTTCTGTGATAATATCGGGGCTATTTCATGGTCAAAGGATGAAGTAGTTGCCGAAAGTTCTAAGCACGTCCATAGTTCGACGAAACTCGGACCCAAGCGGACTCGACGCGCGCTAAACAGACCAGACTGATGCTCGTAAACAGGAACTAACATTCTGTCACGATTGTAACGGACAAAAAAACAGTCCGCGAGCTCGGCTTGTTATGTTTACGTTTGGTCCAAGTATCTGATCGCGAGTCAGACTCGCGATATTCATGTTTGGACCAAAATCTTCATCGCTAGTCTGACTCGCTAAAATATGGAAAGGGGTTAACTGCTCGTCAAGAAGATGTGTAACTCTTCAAGGAGATCGCACGAAATAAATTGGTCGGAGGATACCAACAAAATTCCAATCGCCGTTGCTAGGCAGTCCCGCGTATCATTGTTTCTGCCCGGAGTTTGATTATTAATACGAGAGTGAGATTTAAGTTTATTGAGTCCAGAAAATACAGTTTTAGGTACATTGTTCACAATAAACACGAAGTTTTCACAATAAACATGAATTTTTTGATTATTAATACAGCGTGTGTCCCATGATATTGACGCTTCTGAGGCAAAACCACACGTGGCTTGATTTGTCCTCGAGCTCGTGTGCCGCTACAACTATATTTTTTTTAAGGAGAACTATACAACCACTCCGTACCTCTGTTAGGTAAAAACGTCCATTCCGTGACCTTGGCTACGTTTAGCGACCAGTTGTGTCACCTCGAGCACAAGCCCACCGTCACAAGTCTCGGGCAAACATAATCCGATTGAATCATAAACAACTACTTCTAAGTTTTATTATTTAAGTACAGCTATAATAAATAGTCTAGACTAAAGTATCGGGGATCTTCCCAAAAATTCCAAGAGAAAGGTTCTTTCATCTCCGACATATATATACACACACACACACACCATATAAACAAGTCTCACTGTAATCTCAAAAACCATGCGATGGGATATTAGAGAAGAATTACATCCACGAAATATTGGAGAAACAAATACACGGATCATCGTATACGCGTTGCAGACAAGATATTCGAGAAAATTTCATGCAGAGCCCTTCAAAAGATAGAAGGAAGCGTACCCTGGAGACTCCATTTTGTTTCATCCCCATATCTCGATCGGTTCTCGAGATACGGTCGTTTGAATATAGCGTGGAAGGCGCGAGGTATAGTGAATGGCGGCCAAAATTACCGGAAACGCCGTGACCCACTTTTTTTCCTGGAAATGCGTACGTTGCGGACGACGCGACGATAGTAAAAAAGCGCTGACTCAGCGGCTGTCACTGACCACCGCACTCGAGGTAGGTCAGTGAACGAACGTGCGAGAGAGAAAGAGGGACAAAGAGAGGGAGAAAGGTGCGACAAGGACAGCGACAGCGAAAATTAACGTTCCCTTCGAACGACGATATCTCGAGAACGGTACATCGTATCGACACGAGGTAAAAACGGTTTTGAAGAGGAGGATTTTTTGTCTCTAACGAGTTAAGAAGATGTACGATTTTGCTGCGGGAAAGTGTTTTATTTTTCCACTAAAGTTTCGGCTACTTTAATTAGGTTTTGGAATCAGATCCTGTCGATCGTGAAATATATCGATGAATTTGATTAGATTAGGCGATGGAACGAGATTATGGGTGTTATTTATAATCGAGTGCATCGAGAATCGGATGGAAAATATTATTTTCTAACTGATTGAGATTTGGCGAAGTAGGATTCGTATTGTAAAATTTCGTGTGTCTTCGACTGATTGTTAGAAAGAATTCTCCGGTTGTTTTAGGTAGCGCGATCGTGTTATAGCAGATAGTGGAATTCAAGTTTCAACGGTGGAAATTACGCAAACGTCATAACGTACGCTTTTCGTTGCAACAGTTCTTAGAAGTTGCACAGGGTGTACAGGCATTGTTTAAGAATCTTTGCAGGGTAGAATTTCAAGTTGAAAATGGCACGAATTTCGGAATTACAGAAACGAGAAACGAGGAGAGTGAGAAGATCCGAGTACCGTCTAGTTAATAGAATCGAAAGAACAATTGACTCGTAGTCTCTCCGAAAATTTCGTGGAATATTTCAGTCCTGCGGAAAATGTAATTTTTCAAGCCGCCGCGCATTGTCGAAAAATCGATCGTCGAGTAACGCGTTCTGCAAATTCATCCTTTGTTTTCGCGTGTGAGCGCGTGGTGTTCGCGAAAAGGTTGGAAAAAGCGAACGGGAACACGGCGATTAATTAATTAACGAACGTAGCCGTTGATTTCCGCTAAGCGTAGGGGATACAGGATCAATGCAATTAGACAGATTGCCGGCAGACTTGCGAGCTCATCAAATTTTAAGATCACCATCGCAATTTCATTAAGCCAGGTTCGCGAATATCTGACAGGATTTAATATTTTTAGCTCGAATGTAATAATAATGACTGCCGGAGATCGTTTCTCATTAATAGCGCAACTAACATCCTCTCTAGTCTTAGATGAGAAATTTATCTCATTTTTTAATATGGTTATCGCGATTCATTTTTTTTCGCCGATATAATTTGATAATTTTCATCATTTTAAAAAATTCTTTCTATTTTATATTATTCTACTTGTTTTAGTTATCGTTCTATGATATTTTACTTTGTTTTATGACTTCGTTTAGCGTTCATTACGCTTCTTTCTTTACGTTCTCTTTCTATATTCGTTTAATTGTTGCTTTAAATTATTTAATTAATCGGTTGATTTTTTAAATTTTCTTTGCGTCGATCAATGTTTAGAAAATTTTCAATTTTTCCAAAATAATTGTATTAACTCCTTTTTAATGATTTTAATAATTCTAATAATACAAATACATGAAAGTCCAGTACACATAGTATCTTTTCTCTTCGATCGACTTAATTTTGATAATTTCTGTTTGCGATTTCAATCTTGCTGCACTGAAAGCAGGGAATAAAATATTTTCGGAGGCTGAGTAAATAGTTATTGCATATTCCGTTGTTAATCAGTGAAGTATTATTGGAGGAGTTTGATAAAACATATTTTCTGACTATACTTGCTGCAAGTTTAATTCTTATTGTTCCAATCGCTCAAGAATAATATTTTACAGCGATCTATCGGTAATTAGTACGCGATAAATAACTAGATGCGTTATGAAAATAAAGGGAAAGAGCATTTAATAAACGCATAAATAGAAGGATATAAAATAGCATTCTTATACAATAATTTTCTTTCCATATTTAATGATTTCTCGAACTAAAATCATTTGCGAAGTAGATACAAAGTGATCGATGATCTAATTTTCCACAGAAATCTTATACATTTACAATCTCGTGCTAAGGGTGTACCAAAGATTGTTGTACAATTGTGGGCGATTGCAAAATCGCCTATGCGAAAGCAAGTCGAAAATGTAGAATAACAATTATTGATACAAGACTTTGCTTTCGGGAAAATCAATTAATTTACTTCCCAAGTACTCGCGCACCTGTACGATCGAATTTCGTGATCCATTTTCTTGAAAACAAGGCCAGGCAAAATTTTTACAAATCCGAACGCACGCATACGAATACCGTTCACTTCCACACACACTCGTATGTCCTGTTTTAGTATTTTTCTGTAAAACAACGTCGAATAACAAAACTAACTACCTTAGCCAACGTTCACATCCCGTTGAATGTACTCGTTTGGGAACTTCGTGCGGTGTTGGCTTTCCTTTTCATCGAGGAAACAATATATCTCTAGTATGATATATCGTTTTCTCATGCACGTACAAATAAATTAACACGTGTTTTAAAATTGAAAGAAGTCACGTTTCTCGACACGCAGGGATTTTACGATGACGGACTAATATCAAAAATTGTTATTCTACATTTTCCACTTCCACTGTACAGGAAATCGCAGCCATTCGGCCTGCACCTAACAGAGCGCCTAAGCGCGGGGAAATTCGTTCGATAGATTGTCGTTACCTCTCAAGTGCACGCGTATTTGACGGAACTTTATCGTCGATTTTGTGGAAAAAATCCTTGTATCAAAAATTGTCATACCACATTTCCCATTTACTTTTACATAGGGATCACCCTTTTTTTTAGCGTGTACCACGATTTTCGGTGCATCCTGTATAAAAACTAGATTCCCTCGTTGTATTGTACATTTTTTCATGTACCTTTCGTTTTAATTTCTTTGGTACAAGTTACATTTTATTCGTCTGTAGTTCTAGTATTAGCATACACTTGAAACTTCAAACAAGTTCAAACTTATTCTGCCTCGTCATACCAGAAGACTAACGGAGAGCATAAATAGGAAAGAATTACCATCTTTTCGAAATAGCTGAAATAAAACTAAATTCCGAATACAATGCTATAGTATCTCTTCAATTAGAATTTCTCCAATTGGAATTTGATTTCATTTATTTCATGATTATTAATTCAAGCAAAAATTTGCAAGCTGTTTGACGCTTACGAGGCTTCAAAATAGAACAAATGTGTTTTTGAATGTTATATTAAAAATATTATAGAAAAAAAATTCGTTTAGTTAAATATACGAGCAAGCGTTTCCTCACTGAGAAACGTAACAAAGGAGACAAAAATAATTTACATTCGCAAAGC
Organism: Bombus huntii; assembly: GCF_024542735.1. NCBI lineage: Eukaryota > Metazoa > Arthropoda > Insecta > Hymenoptera > Apidae > Bombus > Bombus huntii. Next base: position 16,478,350 of record NC_066242.1, on the reverse strand, counting down.
ATAAAATTAGACCTGCATCGAACATTAAATGTTCGCGACAAGCAGTAAAATTTTATTATTAAACACGACGAAGGTAATAAAAAATAATCGTGCCAGAGAGTCGTAATACACGTTTACCCTGTCTTTCCCCTTTCCACGTTCGAAACAATTTGAAAGCCATAGAACCTCGATCGTGGGTTCGACCAGAAACATTGTAACAAATATTTTAATTCCCCAACCCGATTGAAAACGTTTTCCACAGTCGATACAAAAATGTCCTCGTAAATTCGGAGCCGGCTCTCTCTCGGTGAAATTTCCGTTTAATGGAATTAAAAAGCCGCTCGATGCCGCTCGATCCCGCAGTCGAAATCCAGACGATGTCGCGTTAAATAATGGCCAATTTTGCCCTTGTCGCATTTATTAATGTTTTTACGGATTCGAAATTCGGCCCCGATGTCTGCTGGAAAATCATACGGAAAACCGTTCAATTTTTCGCTTCGCAGAGGAGGAATTAATTGCTTTGAAAAATTATTCCGTACGTTATCCGAAAATATTCCAATCGAATGGTTATAAGATCTCTACAAAAAAAAAAAAAAAAAAAATCCCAAATTAACTTGCAATCGTTAAAAAATTCTAAATTATCCTAAAAATTCTAAAAACGTCCAAATCAACTCGAGCTTCGTAAAAAATTTCAAATCGTTAAAGTTCCTAAGAAACCAGCCTCTTTTACGCGACTCTGTACACTATATCCCCGTTGTACCCTTAAACCCTCTATTCTACCCTTCGAAACTCGATCGAAAGATCAACGTAAAGTCGTGCAACCCCTTACCAGAGCTTATCGGGTTGGTCCAGTAGCGCGATCGGCGCTCTGACAAAACGTCCCCCGCCGGGCGAACAGCTAGTCCGAACTTTCTTCTGGCGGCGTGTACAGGGCGAGAATGATCGACGACAAAAGTACAAAGGCCATGGGGCGTAATTTATGTGTTTGTCCCGTGTAGTCGACCGACGCTATTCGTTCTCGTGTATCGCGCGCGTCATTGGCGATGATAAAGCCCCTTTCTCTGGCTTCGCTCGAGGTGAGCTTCGAGGACTGCCACGGGTGGGATAGGATTTTGTTAAATAGCTACAACTACTATTTTTCATCATCCTGTCTTCGACGACATTGTTCCTGATGTTTCTCGTTGTTCGAGGCGGAAAGATATTTTCCAACGCCTGTACGTTGCGTGGGGTGGGTGTTAGTTTCAACCGGTTTCTCTGCTTTCTTTACGAAGCCGTTGATTAATGTTGTTACGAGTTTTCGAGGAGTCTGATCAACCTTTGCTTTTCTTCGAGTTACTGAATTTATTCGTTTAACTTTGAAACAACACGGCGAGCTATTGTATTATCTACTCATTTTTCTTCTAGATATCTCTAAGGGATGATCGATGTTGCCTTTCGATAATTTATATTACCATCACGACCCTGTATCTTGGCCCTTACTTACCCACTATAATACAGTCATCCGTACTTTTTGCTAATTTTCTAACGTACACACAGCAAGAGTATCAAGTCACCGGGTGGAATTTGTTGGAAATAATTTTTATCTCAATTATTCTAGGTAGAATTCAGTTTCGTTAATTTTTATGGTTGAGATAGGTAGAGAGTTTGCCTGGTTCAAGAGATCGTAGATATATTTGGTACTGGAGGATTAAAAAATCGTGCAAGTTCTATGACGGAAGAAACTTTTGATGGAACGTCAAGGAGGAATTGGATAAAATGGTTAAAAATCGTTGTACTCGCGAATTTTGAAGTCGGTCGGAGGACAATATCGAAATTGTAGCGTATTTATAATATCAGAATCGCGAGGAAACTGCAATTTTATCGCAAGGATGCGAATATATCTCGACAGTTTTGCGTTGGAAATAAGAATTGTAGGTCCCATAGCGACCGACCCGTTTCCCTTTTTCTCCAAGTTGTAACTCGCTAGGGTGATTCACGGCGATTACGCACGACACGGACTGCGCCCTCGTTGTAATCCATTAAAAGCACTTTAATAAATTGACAAATATATGAAATATCATACCGACGGTCCATTGTCAGTGCCCTCTTTGCATACACAACGTAGATACGGTTACAGAGCGGGAATCTCGAATTTCTTACAGATCGCATCTGCTTGAGCCGACCAGAGGGAAAGAAACTTGCTGCGCCATCCTTGTTGATACAGTCGACGGAACGTGTTATTCTCTCAACGTTGGGGGAGTTTTTGATTAAATAATAGAAAACTCTGAGTCAAGCTGTTTGCGTTTCAAGAGTCGCAGACTATCAAATTACGTTGTCTATCATCAAGATTGAATTGGATAATTTATTATTGACGCAACAGACAGTTTACGGGTGTATAATCAAATATCTGACGTATCTTTGGAATATTTAGCAGGTTAATATTTTAACAGCCGATACCTATCGGTATATTGCCGACTCTGAATTATTATAATTATCAAAAAGCCGTGTATCCTTGGACGAAAGTTTATTCAGGATATTGTCAATTTTTCTCGAGTCGTGTTCGTTCTTCGACATCTCCTCGTAAATTTAACGGATTTATGCGTTTGCACCCTCGGATTTTGACATTTTGTCATTAGGTGGTAATGATTATACATCGTTAGATGGTAATGACAAAATCCGCAATCACTTAGGTGCCAACCCATTACATTGCGTACGTTGAAACAACTAATTGTCGCTAAAAGCTACGCTCTGCCAATGATAAAATCCAGAATTATCGATTGCAACTATTCGAGTCTTAATGTTGAAAACTCTGTAACGCGATATCAAGTAAGCGCCAAATACGAACAATTCCGCCGAACCCATACGAAAATACACGTCGTTCAAATCGAAACCTGGCCGGTTTGAAAACGATGCGACGGTAGCCCGAGGGTGTAAGCAGCTCTATAGAACCCCTCCGTTTCCCTCTCGACTGTGTTCTTCCCGCGGAGCGTGCAGAATCCGCTGGAAAACGCACGTATGCCCCGAGAATCCTGCGGCGTTGGGCGCGAGACGCGGCAACTGGAAGAAAGCGAATGAAAAAAAAAGAAGCAGGATGGCCGCAACAGCGCTTTCTGGTTATTAGCAGAACCCCGCTCTGTGTACCTTCGTGATGGGGAGTCGAAATATAATTAATGGTTCGGCGGTGGCCGGCCTAAGGGATGTTTTGGTTCCATTATAACGTGCGTCGCGGCCCCTCGAAGCCCGTGCCGGCTCTACAATTACGATTTGCCCTCTGGCCGGCTATAAATTTCGACGCATGCATATTCACAGAGAGAGACGGAACATCTTTGGTCTCGTTCTTCCTCGTTTATCTTACCGTTTGTACCTATACAATGTGTCTGATAATTGTAAAAAAGCTTGCTAAATAATTCCTGTACTGCTACGGAACTCACGATATATAAATAGCTAATAAATAAATAATATTTTTATTTCGTTCGACATTTCTCAAATCCTATACGCGATTCGTCGTTTTATTTGGAAACTGATTTTTCATGATATTCGTAATTTTTCGTTACGTACATAGATATTTCGTCGTTTTAGATAGACGTAACTGTACGAGCGAATAATTTAAAATTAGCTTTCCATTACTTGCACGCATATTTCTCTAAAAACTTGTGCAACGTAACGGAATGCTATGTGGAGTGTTGCTTTTGAATTATTCGATTCCATACTTTTGACCAGTATTGTACGCGTGTTGCTTTTACTTTCTTCCTACCCTCTCTTCGTTCCTCTTTACACATCTCCTTGCTTGTTTCCGACTACCCTCTGCTCTGTGTTTTCTGTTCGTGAAATAATCATGGAATTATTACCCCACGGCCACGTCGAAATGCTGGCGTGCAGGGTGGCTCGATTTATGGCAGCGTAGCTCAAAAGATAGCTTTCTCTTTCACCCCCTCTTCCAGTATATACATATATTCGTATCTGTGTTTGCGCATACGCGTTCTTTCTTTCAAATTGCCGTGGGGATGCGGTGTCGAAAATAATTCCAGAGGCCGTACCCGTGATCTACGTGTCAATTATACGAGATTAATTCTCGTTTCAATGTTAATTTCTTTCTCTTCGGCTTTGTGAGGGTAACGTTCGAGGGATGGCTGATAAAGGAGAAAAAGTTCGAAGCTGAGATTCCTTTTAGGAAGTTGCTTCGCAAGAACAATCGTATTTAGATTTTAATTCAATACGCGCAATGTATCAGTAGCGTGTGAGTGTGAAAGTAATACTATAAAAGTAATTAACGAAATGTATTCATGCTTCATCGATCAAAAATATTTTAGTATTGTACCGTTTACGGGTATCCGTAAACTAATATTTAATTTTTCATCAAATTTTGACCAACTATTTTTGTCGTTTTCCACGTGAACGTAAAGTAGCTCTCTCTTTTGTTAATTTACGTTGACTGGTTTATTGTCACATTTCCCTATCAGACTACGTAGGTCTATTTTTTAAACTCACCGCTTAACGGCTGCTTTTATATGCGAGATGAAATTACTAACCACTGTTATCAATAAACACGCGGCGAATATAATTTGCATCGGCGGATTAGATGCGCAGCATGTGTTATTCTACATTCTCCAGGTAATAATCCGCATATCTATATTGTACATACATATTGACGTTCTTCGATAAATATCGTTAGTAGTTTGATACGATTGACGTAATATACCACACGTATTTACCCGACAAGCACGAATATGTCACACGATCATCGCGTAAGTTTACAATCCGAAAAATGTTGGTTTCCCATCCGAGGAATTTTTATTAACAACGTAAATAGGTACAGTCGGAGACAAGAACAGCGAAGATAGCGCACGTCGATAACGTCTTCGTTGAATGTACGGTTTATTCGCACAAAAGATGTAAATATCAATCTCGCTTACTCGTTAAACGAGCCACGGGACCGTGTCAAATGGACTCCACGAGTCCACAGGTGGAAACGGTGAACTCGACCTTTCAAAAATTTTCATTCGAAAACGTTCCAAAATCTCAGCTTCCAGCCCCGCTCTCTAAAGGTTCCTCGCTCGTCTAGCAGTCACGATTTCCCTCTCGATTCGCCGTCCAACCCCCGAAAGACAAACAAACGGGAGAAAACGAAAGTTCCAGGAAAGAATAAACGAACGTGTTCCCTGAACGCGGGCTCCCGGTAATTAATTTCGCGGCAAGGGAGGAAAGGAAAGGAAAGGAAAAGGGGCCATTAAGGTGGCTCCCCGCGCGATACCAAGCGAATTGCCAGCAATTAACTTCTCCGTTAGTGCGGCCAGAGGGTCACTCCTTTTCTCTGTAGGCCCGGTGAACGCAAACGGCTCTAATCACAGCGTGGCCGGGGCCATTAGAATTTTTAGGTCATCGCCGGAGAGTCGCGTGCCTCTGAAAATATTATGCGCTGACCAACGGGGCCGCGAGGAAAGGCAAAGGGGTGGAAAAGGGAGGAAAGAAGAGGGTGAGACGCGTAGTAATAATAACGACGGAGAATAATTGCGTGCGTGCGTTGGATGCTTTTACGTACATGGCATCCTGCGTCCACCTACCAAGGTATTTCAGCTTTTTAAAGAGGGTGATCTGTGAACATGGTTGCTTGTTAGTGATTAATCGAGTATACCGTGCACGTGGGCGAAAGAATGCGAAGCTCGGAGAAAGTTTCGAGGGATTGATTCGTTCAGTGGTATTTGTTGAAGTGGGTCTCGCTTCAAGGAAAGCTCTACATCTTCTCTAGTGTTTAGTTTAGTTTTGCCACAACTCTTGCGGATGTTCTTTCCAGCGGCTTCTTTGGTTTCTATTATAGTATCGCGGAAAGATCGCCGACTTACAGTCAATGTCGACGATAAAACGCAAATGCCGATGTCCTTTTGCTATAAAAATATGAACGTGCTCCCAATCATTCCATTGTCTAGCAACACTAAGAGAGTAAGGATCTGAATCAGCATAAACTTATACATTATACATTATACTTATATCTTTAATTATTTCAATATACTTTTCTATTACAAATTCATCCATTCGTTCTTCAATCAGTCAATCTCAACCTCAACAGGATTTATTTGCGTTCTTTTGTGTCGAGTCTGAAAGAAAACGATGTCAGTGTGATTGGAGGTTCGTAGCATCTGCGTGGTAAAAGTAGCTTTTGCGGAATTCCTCCGCTTTAATTCACCTTCTTATCGATCCATTATATCTTTTCGTCGTTCTTATCAATTCATTCTTTTCTTGCGAAACACATGGCGATCGGAAACTCTCGACCCGCGATAGATGTAATATTTCTGTGGAACGTACGTACGAATGGAAAGGTGGAAGAAGGCAGGAAACGAGGGGTCAAGGGGGACAGTTTGGACAAAGTTCTGATCCCTCCTAATCTCGATAGGGGGTCGTCACATCGAGTGGTAATGCGATTCACGCGCGTTAATGAGGTCTATGGCGCGATTGTGTAGGGCGAACTGATTCGTTTTGGAAGAACGATGATTAATGCTGTAACGGCGGTAGAGAGGCGGTTGTCATCCGATTATTTCGACGCGTGCTTCTATTTGAGTGGAAGAAGGATGTTTCAGCGGATATTTGTGATACTCTGGACGAGCTCTTTTAGGGTGTTTAATGGTTTATTGGCTGAACATCACGGTCCTATAGGGTTTGATCAATAGAGCGTAAATATTAACTGACGTGAATCGAATATCTTGATTTATTACTTTCCCCTATGTACATTTCCTGTTTTTAATCCCATCATTTTACTTATCGTCGTAAAATTGTTCCGTTAAATATAATCCTAACGATTTTTACTAACAATAAGTCATAAATGGAATAATATAACCGAGTATAAAAGAAATCTAAACGTATAATTTCATTGTAAAATTGCAAAATACGACGATCCGTAATAATTCAAAGAAAAATAATTAGCAGATCCGTAGATCTTATTCGATTTACGTTTAAACGCACACGTTTCAGCGTACAGACAATCGTCAATCCTTGGAATATTTATTACGCAGGCTCTTCTAACGCTTGCAACTTGAAGTCGGAGCTTGCAAGTATTCAAATACCCAACAAATTATATCGAACTTCGAAAGTTTCAAGTTTCTCGGTCCGACACACGAAGCCTGTCTACGATTATCTGTGAGCATTTCTAAACTTGCCAGACTGCCGAGCAGTCGTTTAATTGTACGAACTTTCATCTTTTACGTCTCGGCGAAGAACGAAACGTACTTTGGAAATTTCTACGAATCGTTCGCATGATTCATACGTGGTTGATCACGGAATTGCATTATCCGATGCAAACGCAATGTGGATTATTTTAAGCAATCGTGAAAGCAAGAATTCCTAGTAGCTCGTTGATCGTAATTTTCACGAGTTTATCAAATGAACGTATTGACGCGAAAGTACGTTGTTTCGATGAACAAAATCGATGCGCGAATATGGTGGAAGATGTCGAAAAAGATTTTTTGATAACGTCGAGTGTACCAATTCGTTACGTTTAACGTTTGAATCTACTTGCGATATCATAACATCGATGATATTTAAATCTGCGTTGCGATACTTGAACTCACATGGAAACGAAATTTCTATTTAGTCGCGTTCGTAGAAATACGAATTTGCAGGATTACTCGCAGCCAAGTAATCGATATACGAGCGAGAAAATCGTTATTCGATCGTCCAGCAACTTCTGGTTTCCACGCGCGCCACTTTCGAGGAGGCTCGTCGTAATCGAGCACCGTTTTGATTTACGCGCATTAATAAACGTTTACGCGTGGTCGATGGCGCGGCCCCTTTGGCACAAAGAGGCGGATAAATCGAGAAACAGGGGGTCGATGTCCCGTCACGAGGGTTGCGTGTGGTGTCCCGACGCCGATGCAAAGACGAATGGAACGATCAAATTGAATTCCAGCCAGACACCCGTCGCGGTCCTTTCGCTTCTCCACTCGACGCGCTTTCGAGATTCACCTGCTCGATCGAGATACAATCTGTATACGTTCCACTGGCGAAAGTTTCGTGCTCTTCGACCAGTATCGATAGAATTTGCAGAATTTCTGCTGACCTCCATTCGTATTTCTGTATCTTTAAAGCACTCGAAAGCTTATCGTCTCCTACGGAAAGAAATTCTTTACCTTCTTTCGTTTAGAAAGAAAATTTCACCGTTTACAATACCACACACGCAGCGGCATAAAATTAAATTGTCACAAAGTGAAAGTAGAACGTTGAATTGAGTTATCCACGTCCGGGCGAATTACCGGCACGCTTTTTACGAGCTTTGGCTCGCGTGCGTTTCTTCGAGTACGAGATGTCTATCTCGCATCCAGTGGCGATAAGCGGCCGTGCAAACATCCCTTAAAGCCGCTCGCTAATAGCCTGCAACCGAACGAATCCCTTCGTAACGAACGATAAAAGAAAACCGGAGCCCTCGCCCTATCGTTTATGTACATTTTTACGGACTCGCGTAAATTCCACGGACGACAAGCGTGAAGAAGTTGGACGAGTGGCGCAGGAGAAACCAAGCGCTAGTCGTAATTCAGCGTTGCACGATCCGCGAAAGTGGAGGTCGTACATCGACCCGGAGATGTCCTTTTAAGATTTTACAAGATGCGGATAAACGAGCTGCGATGGATGAATTTTGTACAACAGCGAATAATAGATCGAAGGGACATGTTTTCTCGATTTATGGGACAGCGATGGTCGGAAATAAACAATTGTAAATCGCGTGCAGTAGATGTAACTAACGATATCGATTAATATTATACAATGGATGGTAATTTTGCGAATTTTCAGCGTCGCTCCGCAGCCGAAATTTCTCTCTCGATAATAATCCGTAACAGGAACGTAACGTGGCCGTCTGGTCGGACGTAATATGACGTATTCAAATGGAACGTAATATCCATGGTGACACGCGTGTCGCGTGTCCAGACGTCGATCGTGCTCGACGCGCGATGCATCTGCATCGATCAGCGTGTCAGAGTAAATTGAAAGGACCTTTGCAACGAAATTCTCTCCGCGACAGTTTTTTTCAGACCAAAAGAATTATCCGATGAAATAATCAGTGCAGTTATTATCGAACGATCGCGCCATTTATAATCCTTCGTTCTCTGCCAATTTAATCAGTTCGTTCGTTTCAATTCGGAACGTTGATTAATACGATCAGCAATAAAATAACGAAAATCAAGTGGCCGTGTCATCGGTGATTTATTCGCAAGAGAGGCGTATCCGCTGTACGATATGCAACACCTCTTGGTCGTCACGTTGCTGAAAATTCGACAAGAATTGGTGCGAAGACGTACGCGATTTACGCGCTTGTATCGTACCCGATGGCACGGATTTCGCCTAGAAGAAACATCGAGCAGGCGCGTCTTGCTAACGGGACGACGATGGCGTTCCTTTTTCGTTGTCGTCGGTAGCTCGAAATAAATCGACGATAAATCAACGTGGTCATCCCCACCGGTGGTTCGCTTGGCGGAAGGAAGCAGCGTCGCGCCAAACCATGCCAGACGAAACTGAATAAAACCCGTAGCAGCAAGGCTTCTCGCAACTCGTAGACTTCCGTTTTAGACGCCTTGTCGAGTCGATAAAACCTGCTCCCGCCGATTTATCTTTATCCGCCTTCCGTTAAAACGTGTAGCTCGTGACCAGATTCCCGCGGACAAATGGCACCGAATCACGATTTTTCTATCCCGGATTCCTTCGGTTTTTCGACAGAAATTTGCCGAAAGACGAATTAGTTTCAAAAATATTTCTAGGATTCGTGATCGTTATAAGGATTGATGATGGATAATCTGGCAAGAGTGTGGTAAAATTAAAAAAAACGTGCAAGATGATTTGAAACTTCAAGTGAATCATTCTTTCAGAGAGATTATAAAGAGCTTTCTGTTTCTCTCGTGTTAGGTGCCAGTTGCGTGTGAATGTTTAAAATAGCGATACTGATTATAATTTAATAATTTGTTAATATTTAATGTTTCCTGCTTAACTGCAGGATTTAATGTTAAATGATACTACTCTTTGAATATTATATAACATCTGCCTGTTCTTCCTGTGTTGAATTTTGATCGTTCATGTATATTAAAATTTTGTAATTAAATGCTATGGAATGTTTTTACTAGACGAATGTTAAATATAGTGGTAGCATTTAATATCTAATATTTACTATTCAGTTAAACGATTTAACATTATACAAGAATATTATTTTGTACATCGTATTTTTCTTATATTACAATACGAGAGAATAATAAAAGAAATTATTATTAACCTCTATTGTTACAAAAAACACAGTTTTATACGTATGTCTGTCTCATTTTCGTTAAACTATCTTTACACAATCCTACGATACAACGTACTTTTAATACAAATCTAACAATGTACTAAAATAAACCTAAGACCTATGTTAAATAAAACGTTATTTTCAAAATGTTTCTAATTCGGCTAAAGATTAGCCTCTCCTTTTTAGAACATTAATTCATCTCAATTTCATTCTGAAACTTCTTGATAGTCAATTTCTGGTAAAAAATTCAACCTTGTACTAATTACTTACAAAACGCCAAGCCAAAGTCTCGGATAATCCCGCGCCATAGCACACAATTCAGCCTAATCTTTTAACTTAACGCTTTCCGCAAGAACAAGAGCAACGGTAGCAACCAGAAAGGCTGCTGCACTCCGTAAATCTTCGCAGCGTTGCACAGGATATATCTTCCCGGCGAAATTCCCGGAGAGAACGGGTCACGGTGCGGAAATTTAGTAAGCAGAAGATCAAACAAGAGGTCCAACGTTGTTTCCTTTTTCCGCTCGTTACTTACGATGTGACGGATAAAACACGCTAACGCTATCTCAGACACTTACGTACACAAACTGATAAGGATTAAGTAGCGAATGTGACAGAGGATCGACAAAGGAAGTCAATTTCAATGATTTTTACGTCCAACGATGGAAGCTTCCATTTAGCGATATTTTACGTTCGTGCAGTTTGTTTTTTCGTAGTTATTTATAGACCGAAAATTTTTACGCGCGGGAAATTTGAAGACGCGGAAATGCACACGATACGTATAGTATTCAAAAGGACATAAAATATCCGAAATAGAGCGTCTATTATAATATTTCGATGAAACTTTCTATTGAGACGGCATTTCTTTAGTTACGTCTATGACAATATGCAAATGTGTAAAAATCCACAGTCGAATTATTTACATTTACATATTTTTCGTTGTTATTTACAAGTTCTTCTCCAGATTTTGAGAGTTTTGAAATTCGTTGCTTTCGACGCAACAAACTATTACTCCAGACATTTCTGCAGTTCGTCGTCGTTACGGACGACAACTATGTTTGAAGCGTTTTAAAGGGAACAAAAGGGAACAAAATCGTGCGAAATTTGTGTTGTACGTTTCTCGTATTTATGCTGAAAATTATTTAATACTTTAGGCAACTTTTTGCAAGATAAAAGGCGCTTCTTTGATATGATTGTAATATCTTAAAAAAGGGGTGAATAAAAAATGTAGAGGAATTTTCTTCTATCAATAGCTATCAGATTCTTTGGTCACCAGTTTCTAACAATGATACATTTCTTCAATAGAAACGTACGAATGAAGCTTTTTGACAAAAAAGTTATCGCACGGACCATTCAGCACGACAAATTCTTAGTAAATAAAACTGTATCCACGGCATTTAAAATCTTGTAATATCGTTATAACAATACGTACAATAGAGTTTAAGAATATTATATTCATCATTACACAGCTGTCTAGCGAATGCATGCTCGTTTCTTTTTAAAAAAGGGGCAAAAATTTGCAGAGACGTCAATTAATGCGCAATTGTTTCCCGCTTGAAATCGAAACGATTCTCGAGCGGAACAATGAATGAAAGTTCGAATGAGAGAATAGAATATATCTGAATGCACCGAAAACGTCAATAAGAATTCAGGACGAGCCGCAGAAAAACAAAGGAAAAAGAAAAAAAATGGCGATGTGGTTTGCATTTTTGTTAAAAGAATCGCTTTAGGTCGATGAATAATTTCGCGTCACCGTATTGGAATAATTACGAAGTTTTTTTTCGAAAGATAAGCGGTATTAAGTATAAAAAACTTATAATACGATCTTCAACTTCTTATCTAACCTTATCTTCTACTTCTTATCTTCAACCCCTTATCTTTAAACGTGATACGTTACATCGTGTCCTATCGGATTACTGTAATATCCAAAGCACCATATTACAGCCTTCTGAAAATTATGCATCTACTGTGAGATAAAATCTTCCCTTGCTAAATATTCCTCACGATCGAACGAAACGTATCGTACGTTTCGATATTCTTATATCGAGTTTATTAGGTTGTCCGAAAAGTTGCTTTCGTTTTGTAAGGAAATAGTAGACGCACCATGTTTTTTGTTTTATATTAGTTTATTGAATTATGCACGAACGTAATAATAGAAATATAACGAAATGGATGATACCTAATTCGATAAAATAATATAAAACAAAAATTGTTGTTCGTCTATTATCACCTTATGAAACGAAAGAAACTTTTCCGACAACCTGATAGAATGCAGTACAGAGTTAAACATTTTAAATATGTACATAGTGAAATACCATAACAGATGATAAGGTTTGAAAAATAAGGATTAAAAAATTAAAAGGTGAAATGTTTTGAATTTTTGCCAATATATTTAATGAATCGCGTACAAGTCAAACAAGTACCGGTTTCACAGTTACCAGAGAATCCACCCCCCAGGAGACGATACAAAACCCCACAAACCCTCGACTATAGTTTCGCCATTGAGAAGGGGGAGAAGAAAGTGCGGGACATCGATCCCAGTCACGAAATCTCTCGGACGACTCGTTCAATCTCGATAATTTATTTACAATAGACCCCCGCCAGCCCTCGATTTCATCGAAACGGGGATTAAGCAACCCATCCAGCCTCCGAAAATCTGCCCCCACCCCTCCATCGAATCAAACAAACACATAAAGCATCGACGATCCTCCATGAGCCATTCCACGGATTCGTTAAGCCTTTCTCACCATATATTATGTAGGCTGGTTATATCGTTCGAGGGATTATTATAAAATACACTGCATAAACTATGCGTTGAAATAGTATTTAGATGATTTCAGGGACGAATGGAGGCGAGAAATGGCGTGGGAATTTTATTTTCAAGGAAATGTTACAGACTAAGAAATTTGCGTGACACGCGTCGAAGCAGGGTTTGAAAATTGAGTTATAAAAAACGAGACGTTAGGGGTAGTTTGAAACGTAGATTTGAAATATCTGGTTTGATGGTTTTTGTTCAAGTTCTTCGGACATTCTAACGTTCCACGGTTACACGAAAATTTTCAAGGCTCTGGAGGAAAGTTGGAGGCCTTTTAAATTCATTGGGACAGTTAACGAACTATTCGAGGATCTTAAGCGATTGCAATGCTCAAGAACTTTCGCAACTCTCGGGTTCTTGGCTTTTCTAATTCAAGGCCAGCAGATGATTTCAAGATCTCGGAGAGTTTTCGGCATTTCTAAAAGTAATCGCACTCCTCAAAGCGATCGGAACCTTTCTCTTGCGCAAAGAATTTCAACGATTAATTAGTCACCGATATTTAAAAACTTTCGCTAACCATTAACCCATTAAAAAGTACAAAACGCAAAAGATTAAATACATGGAATTCCGATAAATTTTATACCGTTCCGAATATTTCTCCGCTCGCTTCCCAGAACCCCCTGCAAATGGAAGTTCCTGCATCTCGAACATCTCACATCTTCACCATCTAAACATACAAATTCCATCGATACCAAAATCAACGCGCAATTCTACCACTCTCAACGTTATACCGATACTCAAACCTTCAACCTTCACTCGCACATCCATGCGAAAGCCCAGATTAAAAAAAAAAGAAGAAGGAGGAAGAAAAAAGAAAAGATTAAACAAAAAGGAAAAACGAAAGTCTACAATATCGTACAATTTCCACGAGTCCCATAAACGGAATGGAAACGTCGCGTGAACGTAGAAGAACGGGATCCCATGCAGCCAGATACAGAACTCGTTCCCACCGGTGTCGGTGCGTGGCAACGTTTTGGCAATTAACTGACCGGACGCACCCCTGTCTATGGACCGCGTATCGGTTACCAACCCTCAGCGGCCGAACGGCTATTTACACAAGAATAACGCGCTTTATGGGATTACGTCAAAACATCGACGCTAGGAATCACCGGCCACGATCACAATGAACGTAGAAATAGAGAAGAAAACCGTGGAGGGACCGATGACGGAGGGGAGGGTTTAGTTTAGTGGAAAGGGCGCAGACGTACGATGGGGTACGAGGGGCAAACCCTCTCCGCAGCGAATGCAAAATCAACGGACCATTGTTGTTTCGTCTAGGGACACGCCGTGTTTTTCTGCCTACCGGGTGCGCGTGCAGTCTCCGCTTCGCTTTCGCGCTGGTGGCGCGATTCGAGCGCGCTAATTGGAACGCGATGCGATGCAGGGGTAGCGATCGAGGGATGCGATTCGACGAAACGAACGTAGCGTCGACCGTTCCTCTTAGGAATGACGCGCGTGTGTATCACGGGGTTGGAAGAATTGGTGGGATGGTTTGCGGTACGGTGATGGTAGAGGCTGAATTTTTACGGTGGGTTAGATAAAGCGAGCGCGTGAACCGATTTCGTTTGTTGGATTGTAATCGCTATCGTACACTAATTACCTTGATTGCAGGTGGTTATTGCGCTGAGAAATTATAATTAAGAAAGCTGTATTACGTTTTTGCCGTGGTATTATTAAATTCACTTTTGTCGATTACTTTTGCGACGTCTGTCTGTTGAATATTCTTCAACATTCAAATTAGATTTTTATATTGTAATGATATATTACAGGTGCTTATATTATACGTATTACATCGCACCATATTCAAATATTTTAGCTCATGCACGTTGTTTTCAACATTTTCGTTTATCAAATATTTTTAATTATATCCACTTCAATAGGATTTTTATATTGTGCTGTATTATTATGATACGAAATTATCTTATCAAGAATTTTAGTTTTACGAATTATTTTTGAAATTTTTGTATATCGAACCTACTCAGATCGATCGAAGGTGGATCAACAGCTAGTTTGTTCATCAAATTTCGAATACTAGTCGTTTTTATCTCCTACACCATAAATCCTCCATTTTCCGAGTGCATGATATTAAAAAGATGTTAAAGTATGTTAGCTATTTCTCGAGAATTTTAATAGTTGGTTTTGTTAGAAAATAAATGTGTGTACGTCTGTATTGTACGAGCGGTGAATGAAAGAGAGGAAGACAAAAGGAAAACATCACGAGACGAGCGCATCGCGTATGCGTTGAATGAATGAATGTGCAATAAAACAAATTCGTTGTTGTTTGAGATGTATAAGAGAATAGGGCGGTGTACGTTAATACTTCAAGTTATTCTGTTACATATAAATTTTGTGTTTAATAAAACGTTATATATTATTACTTTAACAGGATTCAATTCATCGGCGTCGTTCGTTGAACGTGTCTCTTAGATTGATCAAAAGTTTATACGCTCCATCTTATTGACAGGTTGACATTTTAATGTGTTAATGCAATAGCGTCGTTGCTCGTCGCTGTCTCCATGAACGATATCGATTAAAACGAGATGGATGATCGTTCGTCAAGCGCGTCATTAGCTTATATCAAACTCTCGATCACGGGACACTACCCTTAACCGATCGCGGAAAAATGATCAACATCGAGGGACTACCATCGTGAAAGTCACTTATGCTCGTGGTAAAAATTTCCATTTGAAGCGTGTTCACTCATCCATCGTTATTTATTATTCGACTTTGTGTACCGTGTAAAAAATATCTAAAGCAAGTAAAAAGTACAAAAGTTATAAAAATCGTAGGAAAACGAAGTAAAAGATGGAACGATATATGTGAAATCTTTCGTATAAAACGCAACATGGAATAAAATACGTAGACGTAGCGTTATAATTGTAAAACACCATCGCTGTTGAAATTACGATCGATCAAAATTCTGAAATAAATTTAGAAATCCTGAAACAAACTTACGATTTTTCAATTGGAAATAAATTAAATAGAGTAGTAGGAAAAAATAATAGAATGTAATGGTTTTTGCATTAAAATTATAATCGATCAATCTTAAGCTTCGGTAAATACCACTGCGCTGAATATTTCGTAATCGAGGAAATTTTTCAATGCGTTTTCACGTTGATTTTTCCTGCCACATGTGTTTGATCGCCTTTTCCGACAGCAGGGAACAAAAAGTACAGGAAAACCGTTTCCCTCTCGATTTTCAGATAGTTTTCCTTGACAGGGGAAACAATCGGCGGGATAGTTTCTCTTTGCTCGGCTGAATTTCGAGCTGTCATGATCAGCGATCGATTTTTAGCCATCGAATGATGCGCTTTAGCTTGACCTGTTCGAAAATCATCCATCAATCGTCGAAACAGCGAAGCAAGGGGCGAATCAGAAAGAGAAATGAGGCTCTGTCAACTACAGTGGTACGCTCAAGCTAGCCTTTACACGCTAGAATATCCTGGTCACATCGAAGTCTTTGAAATTCCACAGAAAAATATCAGAATCTTCTCCTCTTAAAATTTTCCTTCGGAGAAGAAGCGTTTCTTTAAAGCGATACAATTGTTGGAAGATATTAGTTTACAAACTTTTCACCACAGAAAATTGATATTTTTAAGATACTTTTGCGAAGAATAGTCGAGAAAAACCGTCATCGTATTTACATTACAGTTGCTGCCGTTAAAAACAAATTGCTGTAGCCTGTCTTCGCGGTTGTACGAAAGAAAATAGACAGACCTATTACGCTATGATCGATCAGACTATCGGTTACCAAATTTCTCGCTTTTCCGCTCATACACTGATTCTACCGATATAACAGTTTCGACTAATGTCAAAAATTCGTATACCCCATCCGCTTCGCAATCGTGTAAAAAAAAAAAAAAAAAAAAAAAAATAGATTATTCACGCCATGATCAATTTGGTCAGCATTCCTTCCACTTCTTATCTTTCCACTTACACGGTGATCGTACATTAGAAATTTGCGGTTGGCGTACGCCGTCGAGGGAATATCGATCGAGGCGTCGTGATACTCGAGCTGCGACGAGACCACTTGAATCTCGATGAGTGCGTTCCTTTTCCTTCGTTTGGCCGGTCGTTTCGTTCTTTCGCCTAGTCATCTGGGGCAACTTCTCCGAGGAGGCGGCAGAAATTATCATGTCGCTGATATTACGGTCGAACGCGTCCACAGGAAGTTCCTGCGTGTCGGATGGCCGACGTTCGAGATGCGGACCCAACGGATGAATCGATAGCACAGCTTGCGGATTTGTTAATTCCATATGAATGGACGAGTAAGAGAGATTTCTGAGCTTGAATGGATAGGTCGGGGTAGGAGGATATTCGGCAAATCGTTGGATTTACAGGAGATACGCAAATAACGATGATATTTGTCGATGAAAATTGTGGATGTTGTCGGTGGTTGTTGAAAGTTGAAGGTTTCTATGATTTTTCAGGTGTGACAGCACGTTCTTGGTGTCAATTATTTCGAAATAAAAATACTTTCCAAGCGAAAACCGGAAATAATTAAATTAGTTGCGAATATATTACTTCATTCAGCTACGGACGAATCGGCAATTGAAATATTCATACTTTTCAGCTACAGCTAAATATTCATAAGGCTCAGCTGATTTGAAGAACTTGATGATTTTTCTACCGCAACAGCGACCGCCGAACCCTCAGGCCCAGGAACGCCGCGAATAAATTAACCGTTGGTTTTAAAGCGATTACGGAGGTCAGATTCTAATCCGACCAGATGCGTCTTCTACCCCCTTTTTTGAGCCAGTCTGGTTACGTTATTGTTAGAAAAGGATTGAGCAGAGTTTAACGAGGTTACCTGAGCGTGGTGGTTTCGTTGGTCTAATATATACCGAAGCAGTGAGCTAGATAAAAGTGGACGTCGAGGAGGGTGAAGTGACGCGAGGGTGAGTTGTGGGGGATATTGTTGTTGGGTGGTTGATGGATAGACGAAGGTATTGATGTATTGAAAAGTAGGGAAATGGGAAGGTTGTGAAGAGAGAATAGGTCATCGGCTGAATCCTTGCGGTCTAGCAGGATGCAGTTTGTGGTTGATTAATCTTCTTTACAACGTTTGTTTTCTAAAATCTTAGTATTGGTGGTGAATTAATAAACATGTATAGTAACCGGAACTTATGGCAAGTTTAATCTCTCCCTTAATTTTCGTATGCTATTGAAACAAACTGCGATGTTAAATATTTTTACCATAAGGTGCATTTGAAAATTCAGCTTATTATAAACTTAAGTTTTAATATTCGTCGTAGTAAATTGATACAATTGAAATGAAAAGCGAATAAATATGAATTTTTCGATTTTGTTTGCACTGTAACGTTGAAAATGTTAAACGCGAAACATTCTCCGTTCGAAAATCTATCTCATTCGCGTGTTGTAATTGTAAATATTTGTTAACTCCATTCAACAATTATCCTTCGATTGGGCAGCTTGCAGATATCAAATTTGCTATAGCTGTTTAATATTTTGGTTAAAAATTTCTATAGGTAGAATAAGTGACTTTCAACGAAGTGCAATTTTTGGGATTATTGTTTTTTTGTTTAATGTCAGTGTCGCTTCAATGCATCCGTGAATTCGTACCAAAAAACCGCAGGAACACATGAAACGCGTTTGTCAACGCATAAGCCTGGCCCAGCCCATTTGTTAACAAATAAAAGGGAGCAAGACGAGCGCAGACGCGCATTGTTTCGTCGCGATAAATCGAATCGTCGCTATAAATCGCGGCTCTTTAAAACGCGGTCTGCATACCTCGTGGTGGAGTTTAAAGGGGTCTTGACACGGCGCGTTTCAGCTTTTAATTGAACGTTTCGAAACTCGTCAAATTTTCCCCTTCCTTTGCGTTTTACAAGTGACAATGTCGATGGAAAATTTAAACACTTCAATTTCAGGCAAAAGACATTTCTCCGATGAATTAATCGCCAATTTCAAACTTTAAACTTTCGATACCGGCAGCAAAAATTATTTAGAATTCTCTCGAGGAGAAGTTTTACCAAATAAATTAAACAATGCCAAATATAATATTTTCCACCTCCCAGTACGATCCCTTGTCATAAAAAAAAAAAAAAACAAACACGACCACTTTTTGTTTGTTTATACGTTATTCTTCCTTTCATTTTATCCTCCGTAAAACAAAATACGCTGGTTTAACCGAGATATGCATAATAATCGAAGGTCGATTCGTCGAATTCATGCCCAGGAGAAATAATTTACGTTTCCTGCATGTTTCGAATACTTCTAACGCTGTCCGCTGCGTTTTCGACGTGCCAAAAGAACGCAAGCTGAACTAGTCGAACGTTGGCAGGTCCATCTAAATTGAAACGAAGCCGCAACGAACGGAGCGCGGGTCTTTGGCGTTAATTCGGTGATTAATCGCGTTGACTCGCGGCGATGTGTTTATTTTTGAAAATAAATTAATTGAAAACGATTCTACGGAACGACGCCGGTAACTTCGTTGTTGATCGCCAGGCTTCGCAACTGTTTGCACGATTTTCCAGCCATCGATACGAGGATTTCATCATAGATCAGCGTAGATTTCGGATAATTAAGCGTCGGAGGTTTGGCAGATTTTCAAAGCTTTTGGAACTTATGGAAAATCATCAGACGTAGGAAGAGAATTTTCTGCTGTTAGTGCTATACTGAATTTTGCTCGATTGTTCCACGATATCTTACTTAAATTTCATCATTTTGGAGAGTTTGAATTTTATTAATTGGTCGAGGGGTCGATACAAATTTCAGTTTAGAAATTCGTAATACGAATCATTGATTTTTACGTGAATCGTAGAAAAAATACGAAAGCTAGATCGATTTCGTGGCGACAGAAAGTAAGATCCGTTTATTGGATACTAATGTTTAATGTACCCACGATTTTATTGTTTCTCTCGCATTTTTCTTACGCTGGAAATGTTGTTCGTGATTGGAATAGGTTCGAGAAACTACCCTTTTTATGGCGTTTGAGATTTTATTTTTTCATAGAAAAAATTCCAATCAAACGTGACTAAAATTACGCGATACTTTTTACTCTACATTAACCAAGCAAATAACTGATCGATCAACTCCGGGTTATTTTGCGTCTCGTGGATAAAGGCTCGTTTAAATTACGCGTATTTGAAAACAAAATAGCAACGTTAATTAAAAAATAAAACACGTTTGGCAACGCAAGTTCGTACAAACTCTCAATATTTCCATCCAGAAAATTCAATATTTGTACAATATTGTAACTGAAATTTCACGGTTCTCTGATGCTGTTAAATATGTTCTCAGCTTTACGATAGAATTCAAATATTTTCATAAATATCTGCTATTCGACGTATCATTAGTATCTTCGGTGATTAATAAGCATATAATTAAAAAAGTCTTCTGCTAAAACATATCATAACTTCCTTTTTTTATTGTTTATAAAAATGAATTAGATGTCTTTAACGAAATAAAACGAAACGAAAACTTTCTTACGGTTGTCTTATAAAAATTTTTATAAAAATTCTTATAAAAATTCGCGGATCTCTAGGAAAATTAAAAATTTTATCATTCAAGACACAACCGTACGAAACTAACCTTTGGAATTGTATCTTCGAATCGATACAAAATAAGAAATAACCGTTTCTGAAGAAAAAAGAACTATCAGTTTCTAATATGATCCAGAGTAGAGGAACAATGGAATCGCAATGTCGTTGAAACGTTCCCATTTGGCCGATGCTGCGACGCCATCGTGTCACGTAGCCCTCGAATAATTTCATTCTCGCGATCCCAGGTGTCATTATCATCTTCGATACCGTGGTAGGAGTCTTCCAGTGGATTTGAAATTCAGATCTCGATCATCGAGTAACATTGCCATCCCGTTTATCGCGTGCGTGGTCGAGGTGTTATTGAAACCGGTCCAGAACGCAAAAAGCCACGATTCTTTACCGATCGTTATTACCTACGCTCCGACGATCATCGTTGAAAGGAAAATGTTTTCGAACGTCACGAATACCAAGGGGGATCGAAATATTCTTTTCCAGATCGATCGCCTAAACCGATTAATAAAACTCTATTAGGAACGAGTCGCTATATCGAGTTATTCTATAGTGTTGAAGTAATTACTTGGAGAAAAACTCTACACCTTTTCTTTTACCAAGAGAATAGAATTTAGTAAACAAGAATTCAGAACAAAGGGAGGTGCATATTATTGTGCCTTTGAATATATATTTTGTTTTGGGTTACAAGGTCTAGAAACAAAAGAGCTATAAGTAGATTTCTATTGCTGTTTCTTGTAGCCTTCAGCTAGAGCTACGCACCAAGGTTAACTTTGTGGTAATGTCCTTTGCTGTAAATATAGTTGAAAAACTTTACACCTTTTCTTTTGTATATCCGTGACCTGGAGATCGAATGTTACGAAGGGAATAGAATTTAGTTAAACAAAAATACAAAACAAGGAGAGGTGCATATTATTGTGCCTTTGAATATAAATTTTGTTTTGGGTTACAAGGTCTAGAAACAAAAGAACTATAAGTAGATTTCTATTGCTGTTTCTTGTAGCCTTCAGCTAGAGCTACGCACCAAGGTTAATTTTGTGGTAATGTCCTTTGCTGTAAATATATGTGAACGTGCTCCCTATCGTCCTTCCTATTGTATTGTGACACTGAAAGAGTGAAGATTTGAATCAGCATACACTACACCTGTACTTATACCTATACTTGTTTATACTTTTCTATTACAAATTCATCCACTCGTTCCTCTATCAGTCAACCTCAACATGCACCACTATATCGCGTGGCACAATGTTCGATCTTTCGTTTGAAATATGTCGTAAGCACGGAATAAATAAAACGAAGTTGTTCGAAAGAAGCAAAATTGCAAAAACACAGTTATTCACATTTCGCTATAATTATCCATCGAAACTTCTTTCTATTACGATTAAAGCAACGCTCACCCCACTGAAACTTAGAAATCTCTCGTTAAACCCTCGGTATTGCATCGCTACGTTTCTCTTCGCTTCGTTCCTTCGTTCGGTTCGATTTTTCGGTCGACACTCGCCAGTTTTCCCATTTCAATTATTAACGACCGCGACTGTCGGAGGATTTACAACGTGTCCCACGGAGGGCAGCGTCCCGGGTGTGCACCGCGACGCGACGCTTCGCTATCCTCGTTCAACCCTTTTCTGAACGTACACACCGTATCTACCGTGTGTATACAAAAACGGTTCTCGGTACATTGTTTTTCCGTCGAAAAAGTCCGAATTCTCGAGCGGATCCCGCTTAACGTCCGCTCGAATCGTTCGACCCTCTCGGCAACCGACTTGTCTCAACCCTTTCGCGCGTTTCGCAGCCGAACGCAGATAGACAACAGGCGAAAAGAGAGGGAATGCGTATTTCCCACGAGATCGTGTGGCGTATGCAAGCACGCGTACACACAGAAAACTGTGTGTAAGCCGATCGACGACGCCATGTGGCTCGCATCGAGACGCATTGTGTCGCCTCGCGACTCACCGTGAAACAATGGGGGATCGCCTCTTAATAAATGGAACGGATTACGTCATACAGGGACACGGCCGGACGCCTATTCTCGCCACGAACTACCATACCGCCACGGAACCTCTCTGTCTGTGTTTTTTCATGTTTTATTTTATTTTGTTCTCTACTTCTCTCTCTCTCTCTCTCTCTCTCTCTCTCTCTCTCTCTCTCTCTCTGTACGCGTGTCCGCTGCATTTTGACTTCCCTCGCAAACGAGTGCTCGTTCGTTGTTTGAGCTGATTATGCTCTTGCGCAACAGCGAGGGTGAAAATGTTCTGTTTTCCTCGTTCCTTCGTCTTCTGTCCGCTCGATCGGGTTTTGTTTTGCTTTTTACACGAACAATGCGAAACTCGACAGAGGTGAGGCTTTTCTTTCTTCCGAGGATGGTTGCGGGGGTGCTCGTTTGAAACGAGAATTCCTTTTACCCAGTTTACTTGGCACTCGTTCGAGCGTATCGACGTAGAATTTTGTTGATTGATTCTTTGTTTTTGATGCGATTAGTTTGCTAATTTTATTCGTATCTGTGGGAAACTCTTTGGCGTTGTAAGTAAAGAATCAAGAAAACCTTCGAATATTTTCGACTCGTCTCTCAGTTGTTTCAAAATTGATTACCTCGTTTGGAAAATTTGGAGTCATTTGATTCGTTGTACTAATGCACGTTTTGTTTCATCGTTCATTGTACTAGGACATTTTTAATTTTCCGCTTTCTTATACGTTGAATTTTTTGGTTTTATTTACAAGTAAAAATGTTATCACGGTAGCGTAATTGAAACATTTTCAAGAAATTCAGCGTCGATTTTAGACAAACGTTAGACAAGGAGAAGTTTCCACAATTTCGATTTACCTGACAACGACATAGCGGAAATTTTGGAAATTGCTACGAAAAAAAAATGGCCAGCTTAATCGAATTACATTAATGGTGTTTCTGCGTCTATATGTGTAACTCATGTAGTATATTTGTACAAGCGAGCATGCAACGAGCTTTCCACACGGGAAATTTATTAAAGTCACGCTTAAAATCAGAATGTTTCATTTCGCGTAATGGACGCTCGAAATGATGTTCCATTTGTCAACGACGGGCTTGTAAATATTTGTCGAAACGGCTATAATGCACGCGTTGTTAATAAACAGCAAACGTGTAAGCTAATGAATGAGAACTGGTCCGCATGAAGGGGTTTGCTCGGAAAAAACACTCTAAAAACGACAGTTTTGATAAATCGTGCATAAGTGACAGGGCTCATCGACAGGCAGGAAAACTCAATAACCAGATTTTCATAAATTTACGTGTACGAACGTTCAATTTTGACAGGAAATTCGAGAAAGAATTTCAAAGGGGTTTCAAATATTTGTCATTTAATTATTCAGAGTCGAGTGTACGAAGAGAATTCTGCCCTACGATAAAATTTCAAGCTGAACACATTTTCCATATAATTTATTAGTTTAATCTATAAATGTAACATTTACGCCTCGCTAATGTAACTTATTTCGTCTCTTACTTCGTTAAACATCCACAGCCATCGTTAAAAAGACATTCAGTGGCGTAAGCTCTCAGGCTATGGTCTCGGAACAAAAGTGCATCGATACAAAGCAGCGGGTTCATTAAACATAAAAACAAAACCTAGACAACGTCTGCAACAGAGAAAGGGACACAAAAGGGAGATTCGTATATCTTGCAGGGTGGAAACGTTGCTTCGTGAATCTTTTAAGCAGTCTCGTTTACATTCCGCACCGTAATGCTCGACTTCGTGACGGTTGTTCGACCGATCCTCCGAAAATGGATAGTTTCTATGCCTTTTACGAGCGCGTAAATCTTCCGGACACCGTCGAAAACGCGTTCGTAATTCAAGGGCAAGGAATTAACCCTCCGTGATCGCCGATATAGGGTAGGGATCAGAACCACGCGCGTGCCATCGTGATCGCTATGTTTGCGGATTATTTTACAGGGGGCACGCGACTTGTCGTTTCGTCCCCTGGTTCGATTCCGCTTCAACTTTTATTTTCCCTTTCCATTCTTTTTTTTTTCTTCTTTCGTCGTCCTTTGTTTAACCGTTTCGTTTACCAACGAAAGATGCAGTCCTAAGCACGAATAACGACGACGAAGCAACGTTCGACCTTTATGAAAATAGGTTTTGGGAACCGCTCTTTGTGAAACGATACCGTAGTGTGTACATAATGCTACGTGTTTGGCATTTGTGGGGATGCGACGGAGTCAAAGGTAACGAGAGAGTTCTTCGATATGGGCTGAAACGTATTTGTTTACGATGCCGGCAGATGGAGCACGTTTTCGGGAAATTTATGATAGCTTTTGACATTTTAAGGATAATAGCTGGTAATATTTATCAGATCTATACGAAAATTCTACTCGTTCTTTTTCACTTTTAAAGAATGCGAGAAGTTTTCTGGAGAAAAGAATCTGTTAGACGAAATAACGAGTTACGTAAATTATGCTGGCAATTGTAGTTTAATATTTTTAATATTAGGTAGGTTTGAGATTATCATTCAAACGAGTCTTAACGAACTTGGTTTTTTAATATATATAAATCTCATAGACTTTCGTAAGTTTAACTGAAATTTGAATTTATTAAATTCTTAAATTAAATTCAATTTATTAAATACTCTAGAGTTCATTCAATTCTTCTATTCAATAACGTAATACCTGATGTACGGATACGTAGTGCATAGTACTCTACACCTGACGTATTTACGACTAATAAATGATTGGCAAGTTTATTCAATTCTTTCATGCAATAACGTAATACCTGATGTACGGATACGTAGTGCATAGTACTCTACACCTGACGTATTTACGACTAATAAATGATTGGCAAGTTTATTCAATTCTTCCATTCAATAACGTACTACCTGATGTACGGATATATAGCGCATAGTATTTTGCATCTGACGTATTTACGACTAGTAAATGATTGGCAAGTTTATTCAATTCTTCCATTCAATAACGTAATACCTGATGTACGGATACGTAGTGCATAGTACTCTACACCTGACGTATCTACGACTAATAAATGATTGGCAAGTTTATTCAATTCTTCCATTCAATAACGTACTACCTAATGTACGGATATATAGCGCATAGTATTTTGCACCTGACGTATCTACAACTAATAAATGATTGGCAAGTTTATTCAATTCTTCCATTCAATAACGTACTACCTGATGTACGGATACGTAGTGCATAGTACTCTACACGTGACGTATCTACAACTAATAAATGATTGGCAAGTTTATTCAATTCTTCCATTCAATAACGTACTACCTGATGTACGGATACGTAGTGCATAGTACTCTACACCTGACGTATCTACGACTAATAAATGATTGGCAAGTTTATTCAATTCTTCCATTCAATAACGTACTACCTGATGTACGGATACGTAGTGCATAGTACTCTACACCTGACGTATCTACGACTAATAAATGATTGGCAAGTTTATTCAATTCTTCCATTCAATAACGTAATATCTGATGTACGGATACGTAGTGCATAGTACTCTACACCTGACGTATCTACAACTAATAAATGATTGGCAAGTTTATTCAATTCTTCCATTCAATAACGTAATACTTGATGTACGGATATATGGTGCATAGTATTTTGCACCTGACATATTTACGACTAATAAATGGTTGGCAATCGGTGAAATAAAACAGCCGATCGTTTTGTCGAATTAATAATGCCACGCGCGATAACAATACATCGAGTCTTAAGAACTGCACGGTGGTTTAAAAAATGTGTCTAGGAAAGCACATTGGTGTAGCCATGAATACTGGAACGAGGTTGAATTCGTTGGCGATATTTTATAAAATTTCCAACTTCACTTTGTAATGTGACGGATGCATATAAGCATAATTCCAGTGGCTTTATGGGGACTTGGATTGAAGCTGAGCCGAGCCCAAGATCCGACGATTTATGGCACTTCTACGTACGACATATGGTTACGATTCCTTTCTTTTCATTCGCCAAGTTCAGGACGTTTATTGTACTTTGTATGTACGCCTATCGTGCACGAATACGAATTTCATACACGTACTGCGTTTATAGGGAAGTGCCTGCCTATGCTGTTTGTTAAATCCCATTCGTTTGATATTATCTATCCAGTAATCTTTTTCCGTTTCACCGAATAATAACCATACAGTCGATGCAATTTAAATACCAAAAAGAGAAAAATACCTTTGTGTAATTTTTAATATTTCTTTTTTAACGTAGGTGTATATCAGACACATGAATATATCCTTAAACGTCAAATGTAAACGTCAAATGAAAGCGTATTTTTTCAATTTTTTCGGTTATTAATTCCTATTGATATTGTAACTATTTAGTAACCACTTATTTTAGTCTTATAGGTTGCGAAATATCTGGAACGAAACGCGATCTATTATTAATTTTCAAGCCATCGTTTTACAATTTGCAGTCTTCCCTCATAACCTTTCAAGAATCAATTGCTGCCTCGTTAATAGCTTGAAAATTCTCGGAACAAAACACGGAACATCTTTCTATTTTCCAATTACGTCCATTTTCCATCTCTTCTCGTACTCTTTCGAGAACAAATTATTACTTTCACTACCGTAGTATAGAAACTCTCCAAAGAGAAAAATAAGAGAAAAATAATACCTATTGTGGTTCTTCAATTATCATTATCACTTTACGAACCAATCACAGATATATATACATATACCTACGTTACTTCATTTTTAAATATTATACCTAAAATATTACAACTCTCCAATTACGAAAAAAAGACGTGTTTTTCTGCATGCGTTATATGCTTTGCTTCTGCTTTTACCAAAAAAAAGGCGAGCACGAACAAGAGTCGTTTTATGAGAAGTATAAATATCAAAGAGCTTTTCAAAGACACAACGATAATTATCGTAGAAAACGAGACGACAGGCAGACGAACGAAACGGTACAAGAGTCTTCTCAATTTAACTTATACTCTCGTTTCATTATCGGAACGGTCTGGCCCGTTCAAAGAGAGCTTTTGCGCAGCTTGTGCGCGAAACTTCCGCTTCTGACGGTGTCAAAGGACGGGTCGGAAGTTTCGACTATCGCGCAAAGAAGGCTAAGGACTTTTTAATAGAGCGCCACGACGAAGAAAAAAAGGAAAACATTCTACGGGACAAAGTGTCTGTCGGATTAATCGAGATAGGCCGTGTAAGATATTTTTCGTTTTTAAACATTCTCTCACGCGTCCACGAATATTCCAATAAAGAAAGGTAGCCACGCGCTGGCGCAGACTTTCTTTTTTCCCGAGCTCGTTAAAATCATTACTCTTTCTTCCGCTTGTTTTATTTCCTGTTCCTTTATTTATTTTCCTGCCCTTTTTTGTTTTTAAGCTAACAAGCGCGCAACTTTCGCTTACCAAGCAAATTAGATCGCGTGCTGCTTTAGACCTCTTATCTCGGTTCTTTCCTCTCGTTTTCGTTTTTCGATACACGGATTCGACGTGGAAAATGCGTTACGTATTTTCCTTGATAAATATTTCGTACGAGTTTAATCATACGCCGCTGTAATTTTTCTTATTATCATCAAAAACGCTTAATACTTCAGATTGCTTAATAATTTTATTTGTTATATTACCACGTCATAAAGATCGATAGAGTACGAAATGTAATTAATGCTGCACATAGATATACGGTATATAACATTCTAGATTATTTACCGTTTTATTTGATACCGCCAATTAAAATGAGAAATTGTTTTTAAAGCAGAAATAATAAATTAATTTTACCAATTTCTCAGCAACGAATAATCTGCAGTCAAGTGTTCAGTGTACTTAACGTGATGTTTAATTCTATTTTTTCCCCACTCTGCTCAATCTGCTGGTTTGATTGTGTTTCTGACCGTTTTTCAAGAAGCAGCATCAATTTTTCAAGGTGACGGACGCGTAAAAGACAAATTGAAAAAACGCGACATCGTGTAAAAGTCTTGCGATTTCGTCAGAATAAGCCACCACGGAAGTTTCGTTCAAAGAAAAAAAGAAGCAATGAATATATTTTCCTTTCCATAAACCAGACTTCATGCATTTTTCCTTTTCAAGCTGCTCTCCGCTTCTTTTCTAGTTGAGATTCTCTTCAACTCGCGCATTCGTGTCTGCCAGGTTTCGCAGACTCTCTTTCTAGATTAATCGACCATATTCTGTTTTAACTTTCCTCGTTATAAGCATAACTTAACCAACTTTTAGCGTTTTTCAACATTTTTCAGCCTTTAGTTAAGCGATAAAGCTGTCTGTTAATCAATCGTTTTACTCTCTCATATTCGTTATAAAACTGAAGATATTTATGAGAAATTTGGATGGCGTATATAATATACGAAGATCTGTCAAGCATCTAAAACAAAAACGGATATATCGTTACAAATCTTTCATTTGATTTCACCCTTTTAGTTGTGTTAATAGAAATGCGAATTTACATAAACATCGGCATTGCCACTTATGAATCTCTGCGCAGATATAAAACTACGTAAAATATAATAAATTGTTTTTGCTATAATGTCAAAAATCAACATGTCGGTTTATCCGTATTTCATAAAATTGCTCGAAGTTTGTACATGCAAATTTTCATGAAAATGGATTAACGTTCTTCCAATAAAAATATAATAATTTTTGCTGCTAAAAAAAAATCAATAAAAATTAAACGAAACATTTTATGAATATGTTTAATGTTTACGAGTGACATATGGATTATATGGACCGTTTTTTTTTCTTTTGCTAGTAGCATAAGTTCATATTTGGAAAAAATTGAGAAAGCGAAAAATTTACCTCAATCCGAACCTTTTATTTCCAAACGATTTATAATTCGAGCCTTAAAATATACGCTTGTTTTAATCACTTGAAATTTCCTCGATAAATGGAATTACATGATCATTTATTTTGGAAGCGGTGTAAGTCCACTTGCTGTAATCTGTAGCCTGGCCAAACAGTCAAGGCACCGATAATTAAAAGCAAATGATAGCCAATACGATCTTAACTTTTGCAACTGACATAATATCGCATACACGGATGCGAACAAATTGCTTAAATACCATTCAGCAACATACTGGCAAATTATTACATTTACTAAATTATTATTATTACAATCAAATTAAATTGTTATAATTCAATGCTATTTATACGATGAATTTAATCTGCTTAAATACACAGAGAAGCGAACAAACAAAGTAGACGTTATCAGGATTTTTTAATCGATAAACGCAAACACTTCAATATTTCAAAACGAAGAAAAATGGACTTTCGAAACAAATGGCTGACATACAGATGGAATGTGCGATTTAAACAATTTTGCCAGTATTTTCAACCTTTTCCGTTGTCTATTTACTGGAAAAAACACCGTCGATCGACTCATAACTGGAAAAACGAAAGGCAAAACGAATCGTTAAAAAGCTAATTTCCTCGATCGAGGTAATATTCTGTGCAGTTTCGCAATTTCCAAGCACACACGCAACCAGAAAATGGTCTGCTGACGTGTAAACAAATCCATATTCGTTCTTGCGCACCGATTTCGTTTAAAAACTCTGTCCGAATTTCGTTACTTTGTTTGTATTTCTTCTCGTTTCCCGATTTTTTTCCCTCTCGTTTAATACGCGTAATTCTTGCGGTAAATCGTTATTGGTGGTCGTTAACGGTGAACATTTTTTACGAAACGCAACTGCAAAGTAATAAATCCAAGCGGAATGGACTGCGAGTTGTTTCTCGTGTTCGATTCGATTTCACGTGTATCGGTAGTCCATCGTGCAACTTTCATTTCCCGTTCAACGCTCGACGTTCTCCTATTTTTCAAAATTTAGCAGTTAAATTACCAAGCTTTTTGAAAGGTCCATGTTCTGACGTGTGATGAATTTGTTTGCCAAATGGTTGGACAGTGTATCACACGATTTAATTAATCCTCTAATTATTTTGTCTGCATTTTCAATTGCAACGAAGATCTCCTTCTCAAACTTTCAATAAATTATACTACTTTTTATGTATAAGCGAGCATGATGTTATCGTTTCTTGTTATCGAAGCCGAAGCGAGATACGAAGATAGGATTAGCGATAAAACATTTTCTCTGGAATCGATACAGTATCGAACCGTGTTTATTTTATTAGAATGATATATACTTTTTTCAATTATTAAATACACAACATAGCAAAGAATCAACATCGTAATCGATACGCCGTAGACGGTCGAGACCTTTGAAATATTCAAAAGGAAAAAACGTATATTTTACCGGAACATCGAGCGAAAAGAGAATTTTGCGATTAATATAGGATTCGTTGGCAACGCATTGAATTTCAGGATTGTTCCCGTGGAAAGCACGAATAATAATAATTTAACGTGATATTCTCATGTGATATCCGTTTGACAAATTCCAGAAAACCCTGACAATCCTCGTACAAGCAAATACATGAACTAAAAACGTGGAAAAATAAAAATCGGCGAATGAGGTGGAAACCATGCAGACACCACAGTCCTAAATTTATTCCCGTTATATTTTTAATTGTTTCGCATATCGCTTTACCCGCGGACCCATCAACTTTCTGTCGGTCACCGGTTCGCGGAAATTTTTCATGTTACGTCCGCTCGTTTCGATCCATCTTTCCATCCTTCTACCGCTAAGAATCAAAAAGAATTCAATTTGCATGAGAAAGAATCTCCGTTGCTCAAACGCGGTTTTACAGCCGCTCGTAAAGGTTGAGAGGGGAAAAAGTGGCGGAGAACGCAAGAAAATAGAAAGTAGGAAAGGAAAAGGAGAGGGAAAACGAATAAAGGGGACACCGTGGCTGCGGTGTAGGGAAGAAAAAACGACGAAGAAATAGAAGTACAAAAAAGCCGAGCATCCCTGGCGGCATAAAATTACGCGGAATTACGTGTGTCCCGGAACTTGTTCCGGAATTCCAGCAACTCCCTCTGTTTCTCGTCGCTCTTTCCAACGCGACGATGGTCTCTGTGCGGTTTCCGTAAATATTAATGCCATTCGTTCGACCATGGGATGCGGTAATTATTTACAAATCCAGCAGCAGACACGGCCAGCACATCTCTTCCTTCGGCTTCTTTATGCCACTTCTAGCCAGGTTGGCTGTCGTAAAGCGTTTGATCGTAAAAACGTGAAATTCTATGGTCGGTCGGGGTGAAATCAGGTACGCTTATCGGGCCAATTTCAACCCACCTCTGCTATATATTCAATCGAGCTGCTTTATGGCAAAGTGTATCTTTGTGTCTTGCCTGGTTCGCGATAAGCCGCTTTACGAGCCGATCGTTCGATGGACGATCCTACGTCAGTTATCAGCCGCTTCGAACGATCCTTCAAGGGTGGTTTGCGTGGCTGAATTTGATATTGCCGAATTCGCGATATAGACGCATTGTTGACCGAAACTCCCTTTGAACAATAGTCGTTTTCGACTGCATTTCGCGCTTCACACAGGCAGTAAGTTTTCTGAATTACGTTGTGGTTTTGCATTTCGAATCAAGTACCGTGTATAGAGAATTATAGTAATTAAATATTTGCTGATAGTGCAGCAGTGAGTAATAGCGGCGAGTAAAATATCGTGTTTTAGGTATCATTGATAGATCGAAGGTTGAATGAAATTAATTGGTAAGAAGATTTGTATCGGTCGATATGATTTAATACGACTTGTACGAGAGAAGAATTGAAAGAGGATTTTCGCGTGAATGTTCGCCGAGCGCAGGGGAAAATAATTCCGGGAACGAATGTAATTGGAAACTGTGAACAATTTTTAACCGTGTTTTAAAGTAAATATATCGTGTGAGTTAAAAGCGTGATGCTGGTAACCCTGTGGAAGTTGTTCCTCTCGGAATTTTCATTGAATAACAAAACGATTAATCAATGACCGGGTGCAGATGCTTAGTTGGGAGATTCTTGGCTTCGCCTGGGAGGAATATGATTCAAAGGAATTAAAACTCTCGGTATACGTGCAGTTACTCTTAGTAGAGAGAAAAAAAAGGAAGAATAAATAGGATAAAAAGATACGTTCCCGAGGGATGTTTAAAAAAGTAAGGAATTCTCTGCGGTGGCAGTAATAAGAACGAAGTCTGTTATTCCAAGTACGCTTTAAAATTAAACAACATAAATCAAGACGAAATAAAAAATTGAAAAACGCGCACGGCAAACATTTTAAGAGATTAAGAAGTTGCTCGGTCTCGCTGCGCTTAAAATTACCGTTCGCAAAATATTCGCTACAAAATAATATATAAAATTAATATATTTTTATGCGACAGAATTAATCGACTTTCCAATATGTGGTACGATTATTAATAATTAAAATACATTCGAATTCGAACGATTTACTCTTATTTATTAATTTTAAATATTCGAAATGCCAAATACACCTTTTATTCAAACGGTATACATATCGTCTAGCTCTCTGAATCATTCATCCGTGAGCAAAATTTCGGGAAAGATATTGTGAAACTTTTCGACAAATCTAAGAGAACTGTCGTCAGAGCACCACCATTACGGTTGAAACATTTATGGCGATGAAACAATGCTTTGTACACTGAGAAAGAAACCATTCTGACTTTCGTGACACAAAGGGGCACAAGGAGCACCCTGGAAAGCATTCCGCCAAGGAAACTTTCAAACCTGTTACAAAGAACCAGAAACGAGAGGAAAAACTCACGGCCATCCGTATTACTTCGAGAACCAGAGACATCCTACGAATCTCGTAATTTTTCAATAATAAAACTTTTACCACGATGTTTCCATACTTGTTCCATTCTTCCTTTTTTACACGTTGTTCTCTCGTTCCTTGGAACACCACAAAAATGTAAGTAACAGGGAATTGAATGGGAATAAAAAGAACGTTTCACCGATCATAACGTAAATGAATCTTCTTTTCTTTTTTTTTTTTTTTTTTTTTTTTAATGACTGACTTTTTATGGTACTAGATTTTAACTTATTTGATATCTCTCGATATTCTGCTAAATATTCTGCTATTCAAATTTCTACTGTATCAAATACTATGGTATTTCTCCTATTACAAGTTCTGTACTATTGCTATCATCAGTACGTGTCTTTCTACGTGCAATTACTATTCCATTGATGACCGTACATATCAGTCATGTTCCATATATCTTCTTGCACAACACGTTCCTCAGCGCCTTAATCACGACGCGACGTCGAATTTACAACCCGATCACCATAAAATCGATCGAATTATGGGGAATCGATGGAGCAATAAATCGACGCTGCCTCCAAGGTCTCGCATAACATCCTCGCGATCGATTCATTTAAATAAAGAATGTGTCAGCGGGGGATGCAATCAGCTCGGGACGAATGAAAGATGGAGCTCCTTCGTAACGTCCATTTTAAACGTCCAATCACGCGCCATTTTGCCGTTCAACTCGCAATTTGTTACGAACGATCCAGAAAATAGCACGTAATAATCACCGTCGATAAAACAAGGAAAAAAAAAGGTAGCAAAACAATGAAATGAAAACGAAAATGCTCGGTTCGTTTCTGTTGGCGTAACGTACGTCATTGTGTTCGATCAAACGTAAATCATGGAAGAACGTCGGACACATCGAATGATGTAAATGATGAAGCGTTCACGTGGCATTCTGCGTTCATGATTATTCATAAACTGATGATGTTCGATTTTCATGGACATTCGATCGGTTGCTTTAATCTTCCGACGAAAATACATATAGGGAATTATTATGAAATAAATTCTTCGAAAATGTTATTAAAATTGCAGTAGGTATACTAATACATTGATAACGACGATAACAAACAACGATTGTGTGGAGATTTCGTGGCTAAATAAATGTTCGGAAGTCAGTGTCATGAAGCAACGATCGCGCGCGATTTTCATGAATTTTAAGCTTATCATCGTTTCATTGTTAATATTGTTAATAAAACGGAAGATATGATAAACGATATATAATCATCTATAGTTATATTCGAACGGCGAGATAATTTATAATTTATAATTTATAATTTATAACGTTGCAAGTAAAAATCAGTTCTTTAATTGTCCTAGGTTCTTATTACACGATTTATCATCAAAACAAATTATCTATGGAAACAAATTACATAAGAATAATCTCAGCTAATATATTGGCGGCATTATGTTGCCTGTTATGTTACTATTGTTCTACCTGCGAATTCAACGAATTGAATTTATTATGCCGTTTATTATGTTAGATTTGTTACACCAGGTATCATATTCAATTTTTAACATTAAAGTTTTGATACCCTGTTGGTTTATGTTAAATTCTATCGCGTCTATTAATATTGAACGACATGTTCATGATTATGTGAAATGGATCATATTCGCCATTCTATTAACCATTACATCGAGAGTGGTAATAACATGTTAATAGTTGTGCCAAATGAACCATGTTGATTATTAAATCTACTACATAGTTTACTGCGTATAATTTCAATGCTACGTCGAATCATATTAAACATTACGATGAATCCGACAATGAATCTACTGTATTAACTATTATATTAAATACAACATGCTATCTATTATTTTGAGAGTTTGGCGTGTTGAATATTGGCTACACTTTTTTCAGCTACCGTAAATCATCCTATTAAATTTCCTATGTTCACTATTATATCGAGCCTACTACATCCATCATCGTATAGAGTCCACCACATCGATCCCTATCTATATAGGGATTCTACCACATACAAGAATATATCCTTAGCATATTCGTCATAGCGACTCGTTCCTCAGGATTCCTTATACTCGACCATCTTTCAACATGCTCCAGTTCGAATTCGCCGTAGAATTCATGGGACCATCAGCGCTTGTACAAACGAAAGCGTGTCGCGATGGTGCAAGCGCTGTAAATGGCGTGGCTTATCGGCCGTTCCGTGGCAAACAGACCTTTTCTGATCCCGCTTCTCGGCCCGCCGCGTCGATGAATGATTTATGTCTCTGCCTACGTATACTACTGGCCAAGTGTCGACGAGAGGGAAATTTGTCGTCCCTTGAGCCAGCTTCGGAGCGAACGAGAAAAGGGAGGCGAAAGGGTGGAGTAGAACGACACTGCTCCCATGCGTTCAACCCCTATTTGCCGGACATTATTTTTCAACCAGTTGGATCTCGCGAAAATACACCGAAACCGCGATGAATTTTCACTGGATCGGAAGGAGCTCGAAGATTTCTAAATACACGAGTTATGCTTTCTTAGTATGGCTTTTACATCGTGTTATTTTTTGACGATAATTCGCATACGTACGTGATTTTAATAATTTGAAAACAGATCATATATTTTATTTTTATAGAATAAAAAGAACGGGTAATAATAGAAGCGATGATCCTGATCGTGTTAAAGTTAAAT
Source organism: Bombus huntii (assembly GCF_024542735.1). NCBI lineage: Eukaryota > Metazoa > Arthropoda > Insecta > Hymenoptera > Apidae > Bombus > Bombus huntii. The sequence goes on along the minus strand of NC_066242.1, from coordinate 16,442,523 downwards.
ATAGAAATTAGTAGTCGGGTAAATTAGCTGATCAAACAAATTTTCAGAAAAGTTACTGATCAAATTTACGAAAAGTTTTGAGATATCTTGCTTCGAAACAGTAATACACCGTCTATGTAGCTCAATTTCTAAAGAAGTCATTGTCAGGTCAGCGAAAATGCGTTCGGGACGTTTAATCAGAATTTCCAACTAATTGGGACGCAGGTGGTGCGGATTAACTTGTGTCAAGTGGATTTTAAAACTACCAGGAAAAGGGCTCTCTGGCGTTCAATGTTGTTCGAAACTAGTACGGTTTATTTTAATCACGACCATCGAACCACGTATCGTCAATAAATTCTGTACTTACAAATACATGTAATACGACGTTACAAAGAATAAAAAGCAAAAAAATTATACGAAAGTGCACGAAAGTTCCTAGTAGGCATTAACGAATCCTAAATTTCCTCGTTGAAGCTGAAACCGCGATCCAATTAGAAGTGAAATAGATTCTCCAATTTCTTTTTATATGGACAACGAATTTTCTATACAAAAGTAAGGGAAAATAACATAATTGTCGGTAGAATTTTCTCGATATAAGAATCGATATATTGTATCCTTAAATTTCTTAAAATAAACTCGTTGTTGTTTTATTAAACTTGCTTTGTATTTTCTACGATTCTGTTCTCGCCACGTATATACTTCGAAAATTTGATTTACATTCTTAAAAGAAGAATTAAAGAATATCACGACTTTATCCATTCGATGATGTAAAAAGTTCTACCAATATAGAGGGAATTATCTCTCCATAATTAAATTATCCCGTAAATGATTAATTTCTATAATTGAGACCCTACTGATAATCCAATATAATCCTTAATTTTTCGGATAAACACGTTAAACACATTCACGAACCACGGTTCTCGACTGAGTAATCCTTAATTAAAAGCTGGTCAAACGGGCCGGTGCAGTGGGTTGCAGATCGTTCTACCGTGAAAAATCAATTGCCGTCCGATAAATCATTTTTGTTCATTATTCGGTTCACTCGGTTTCGCTGATTTTTATTCATTAACGGAGAAACGCCGAAACGATTCGATTATTGCGACCGATTATTGGTGGGACGCAAATCGGGTTCATCTCGTGGCCGAGATCGATTCACGAGTCATTGTGCGCGTTAGCGGAAAACGTTCGGTTCCACGTTGGCTGAAGTCAATATTGTAATTTAAAATGCACACGTGCACATCGTGTTTGAATTCGCAAGCTCGATATATGACCGACAGTTTCATCTTTCGGATGAAAATGATGAATATACGAGTTTCGAATCGGGCTATGGTAATTATTCGCAATAGTAGGATTATGTTTTATGTATAAAAAATACGAAGACTTATTTTTCATAGTCGTAGGATTTATGCTTGTGTCAAATTCGAACAATAAGACAATTTAGCTTTGATATGTTCGATAAATTCGCTTTTACGGACGCGTACATTGCATCGATTCAATTACCTTGTTCACTGTTGTTAGGTTTTGATTATTGTATTTTGTCCAGTTTTTTATCGTTCGTGAAGCCAGTCGGCGATTTATTAAAATAAGATTTGTGCACATCTCTGTCACGCGGGTATCTCTCATTATGAGATAATTGGAAACGAATTAATATAAAACGAAGAGGCGTAAAATATATAAAAAGATAGTGATACAAAAAATTGAACGAAAAATTGTCGATAGAATTTTATAAGAAATATTCCACGATTTAAGAAAATTCTTCCGCTTTCCTTCTTGTCCATTGCGTTTCAATTAATTTTTCCAAAGTAACATACATATGTATATAGTGGAAGGAAAAAGTAAAGAAGAAATCAGTAAATTCTAAGACGAAACTTCTAACAACGGTAATCTATCTTCGGACGTACAATTACTAAGATTAGTTCTCGGAACTGGTAGCTTTAATTTCTCTCATTTTCCACGCTCAATTCTCATCAAACGTACTAACAAACCATTCATTTTCTCCGCGATGAACCTCTTTCGCCACACCTCGTTGAAAATTTGCCGCCCATTCGGGATTTCAACTGTTAATTAAATTTTTGAATTACGAGAACTATAATTCTATAATTCTCTGTAATAACTTCTAGAATATTTTTATTCCAAAAATTTGCAATTTTCTTCCCAAATATTTGCACACTTGATATAAACTTCGCATAACGTCTCAACGGTTTAACCGCTCAACGCGTACAATTTCATTCCACTTAACCGACGATACACAATTTTTGTCTTAGCGAAATTGTCTCTTGCCTGTACCGCACCCAAAATAATGCAAAACACAAAATGGGAAGTGAACGAGAGCGATTGTATTCTCACAAATACATCGATACAAAAAATGATTGACCGAGCGTGTCCGTGTTTCACAATCGATCACGATCGTTAAGGGACTCAAACGAAGAGGCAAATTTCTACGTCGTTCCTCGTCAGAAAAATGCGATATTCGACGTTTTGCTTTGGCTTCTCGAAAACATCGAACGAACGTAGCCCACATTGCGGAGGAGAGCGATGCTACGGCTAAGCTGTTAGTTTAAAGTATCGGTAGCACTTAATTGGCGGTGTGCGCGTTGGCAAAGTGCTCTCTTGGTCCCTGAAGACTTTTGGCGCGACGTTTTAAGCGTAATGCTTCGCGATATAGTATACCGACTGAAGCGACACGTGACTTCCTGTGAGTCATTATAGGTGGGCCACGTTGAAATATCGCCGCTTTTACCGGCTGACGTAGCTCTGCGACCTGCGTGATATTCCACCCGGAAAAGGAACTAGTCTACCCTTTACATATCGCGTGCTTCGATGGCTGAAATGATTATGAGTAACAGTACTATTCGTGGCTTTTGTCTCTTGTCGTTTTCGTTCGGTGGAGTGAACGTTCGTGTGCTGCGATTGTCACGGATTATATATGTATAGGTGGCTCGATGTTTTACCATACAGGATGTCCGGTTTAAGTCGAAATGATTAATACTTGAAACGTTAATGGAATCGTTAAAAACAGCGATTTTAAATTTTATTTCAACGGGAACGATCTCGGGTACTCGAAATATAATTTGAATCGTAAAAAATAATTTTATCGCGTCTAACAATAGAAATTGCACAACTCTGCCATCGTTTTCATCGTCCTCGTCGGAGATCGTATCCTATGAAAAAAATTTCCACTTATAAGAACTGGAACACCGGTGAACTTTCGAAAAACTTCACTTACCTTCAACGGCAGATTAACTTTCAACCATTTACGTTTCAGTCGTTTCGGGCAGCTGGACTCGCCGCGGCGCAATCCGCGACAACGAACGTGCAAACCAGAGATCAGGAAAAAATGGCGATGGTAACGGTTTACCGCGTTCAATCACACTCGCGTCGCGATGAAATCTGACTTTACGCCGTCGAATCGGAATCATCCTGGCCTCGGTTCATTTCGTTCGTCGTAGGGTGTCCCATTACGGGACTTCGTCGTGAAATTCGTCATGAAGAGACACAGGCGCGTCTTTTCCTTCTTTTTCATTCCTCTGTTTATCCGTCTCTTGTCCATTACTTTCGTCCGTTGTACGCGAAGGATTATGTACAAATAGTCAATCATAATGATATGGAATTTGCCGGTGGAAGAAACAAAAATTTGCTATATTCAGGCGTAACGCAATTCTTTTACACTTCGACTTTTTACTAGTCAATGATAAAAAAAAGAAAAAAAAAGATTTTGTTTTTTTAATTTTCTTCATTTCACTAGTTTATTATTTAAAGCGACAGTTTAAATAATAGCGAATGTAGCGTGGATTGTTCACCGGAAGAAACGCAAGTACCGAATATATCCAAAGTTAATGGTAACATATCAAATTGAAGTTCTCCATTTTCATTCTCTTTTAAAGCCCGCGTTTCAAAGGAAAACATCGTTAAGAATGTTTTTCTTGAATTATACATTTTTCTTACCACAGTGTACACTACGCGCCGGTATTCAGCAGCGTTTCGCGTTATTCTAAATATTGAATTACTACGTCCGAGCAGGGCTCTTTACGAGATAAAATAAATCTTGCTTCTGCTCGTGGCATTACCTCGACTTTATACGGCTAATGGCGAAGATAAACGTGAAATATTAAGAATGACGTTATCTGGTTTCTTAAAAACCAGGCTCCTCGAGATCGTAATTATTTGCCAGGGGCGAGAGGGATCGCGTTGCAGCCGCTGTTAGCCGCCACTGACCCAATCTTGCTCGAATTATTCTCGTTAAATTATTGTTGCAACAACGAACCATGAAACTACGTCGATAGAGAACAATCATCGACTTACCTTGAAATCGATCGTCGACCTAGATCGTGAAATTGATCGCACGTATTGCAGAACCAAGAGAAAACATACGAAGATACATTTTTCTTCGTTTTTTTATTGTTTTTATTTTTAACGCGTTGAATTTTAAGGGAATTTCATTTAATATCAATTGCATTAAAATAACTGAACGATTTAATCCCGAAACTCGATATCGTTTATTTTCCTAATTACAATAAACGAAGCGAATGTTCAGAGATTTCACGATCTATCGTATTGTGTTTCACATTTTATTACGTTCTCGATCCTTGGAACCGTAGTTATATTTACGGCTCGTAGGTTTCGTGGAATTGAAAAAAGAATGAAACGTAAATTTAAAAATGTTTCTCTTAATCGTATTACTTGCACGAAGCATTCTGCGCAAGCATCGTTGTAAAACAAACCGAGCTGTTCCCAGTGCCGTAGTCGTACAAAGCAGACGTCCATTAACCGCCACCGTCTCCTTCGAACTTTTCTGCTCGAGCACGCGTTCGCGTTTTTGACGACGGCCCCGTCTAACAAGACGCTTCGAAATCGACACGTGCGCCCTTCCTGAACCCCCGTTCAAATCGAACGTGTGGCGCGAGCAACTTTGACGCGGTGGTTCTCGAGTGTGCGCTGGCGCAAGAATTAAAACGTGTCAAAGGGTTGAACTCGCTGCCGCGCTCTTTGAACGTCGACGCGCTTTGTGACGGCGTGAACACAGTCGATCTACTCGTACGCTGTTCTGTTCTTCGCTAACTTTGATTAGAACTGCTTTTATTTGTTGCCCGCTTTCGAGTACGAGCTGCGAGGTGAAGGATTTAAGGCTCGCTTTTGATAAGGATTTGTTTTACACTGCTTTTTCCTGGTCGTTTTACGCGGCGAGAAAAAGATTTCTCTATGCGCGTTTGCAGTAAACTATTCTCATCTTCTCTTTGTTTCATTAAAATTCTAGTAATTTCTTACAGTTCATATTGAAATTGTTACCACATAATTGAATACTATTTAATGTAATCTTGTAATGTAACGTAAAAAATTTAGATAACGCTAATTATTACGAATAAAACTGTGCTAATTGAAATTAGATGATAATCATTGATTTTTCGTACAGATGCCAGAATTGATTGACTTTGAGACTTTGAATCTTTCTCTCAAACAGGATGAAGCTTCTTCCAAATTTAACGAAAATCTATCTTTCTTAATTGCTATGATCATTCCCTTCGCCCCTAAAAAAAAAGAAAAAAAATATTAGAAGAAGGCAGAGAAATCTACTCTAAACTCTTGATATCTCACTTAAAATTTCCAATCATTTCCGCTGCAGTTGCCGCGCAAATAGACGAACGTAGCAAAACCCGCAAATTCCACCTATAAAAAGTAACGAAGCAATAAACTGCGCTCTCACATTGTCAACTTTTGACACACGATATCTCGTCGCAATATCCCTCTCTGGTATGTAGCTGTGTATTTCCGAAAAGCTTTTCCAGCGATCGGACAGGGGTGGCGAGGCCACGAGGCAATTATTTCGCAAATCGGCTCGATCACGCGGCGGTTGTCGTTTCGTCGTTTTACGATCATCCACGCCGACTCTCCATCGAGTACAGCCGACAAAGTAAAAACAGAATTTGCTGATAATTTACAGGCGAATATCGCCGGCTCGTAAACATATCCTTCCTGTTCGAGCGTGGCGGAAAGTCAAACTCGATATCGCGATATTAGCAAATAACGCGGCCGCCAGAATTGACTGCCGGCTATACCGAATCCATTAGACACGATCGATACCCTCGTGTTTAATAGATTTCGATTGACGCTCGATGCACAACCGTCGAAATGTTGTTTGAGATCGATGGTATTGGAAAAATGCGGCCACCAACGCGCAAATATTTGATACTGATAGGTGTTTCGCCAGAGGATAAGTCGGAAAATGTAGTACAGATTGGTTAAAGTATTCCAACACTCATAGACACTTTCTATCAATATATTTATACACGTTACGGGTAACGTTACGAAGTTTCATTGGCAGCGTTTACGAGGCTCGTAGCGATTCTCGTGATTTCAGGGAAAACCAAGGATATGTCGAATTTAATGAAAATATGAGAAAATAATTTGAATATATCAACGATGAAAGAACTTTTTCAACGAAAGGCAAACAAAATTCGCTCGTAATTGACTTAAAAACGTATCACAGTTACATGGTATAATACGTTTACTCCTTTGAAGAATTACGTAACATTCGTCTTAAATTCGATGACAAATAGAAAGGAAGCTGTTTTTTCCTCTAGTCTGTAGGTTCCAAGCAGCACAGAAAACACGCCTAAATTAGCAGTGGAATTTCGGGATAATTTTATTTAAACGAAGTGAGTAATAAAGCAAAGTTCAAACAAAGTGGAAGGCACGCGGCATGGCTGCAAACACGTACAAATGAAATATACGCTGACTTTGATTTACCGTCCAATGTTTTTTCCTCGACTTTATTTCGAGGTCGGGACACTCGCCATCGCGAGATCGTTCTCCATTCCCTTTAAATTGTCATTGTTTTAATCCGATTAATCCTAATATCACGGTTACTGCGTTCATGAGCATTACTAATCCCTCGGATCACAGGAATTATTTACGAAGACTGTAGACAATTACGTTGTATCGATTATTATAATGCGTCGCATACAGCACATTCTATGCACAGGAATAATCATATTTGATTTGCATCAGCTTAGAAACAGTTTAGAAGAGTGTGAATTCGAAAGTGGTAATAATTAATTGTGGTTATAATAGATAAGCAACGAATTATTATTACGTTCCTTTGTTCGAACGAAAGTAATTTGAATCAAGTGGAAAAATATAATTCGATTGGCAAGATCGTGTGGTAAAATTTAAAGAATAATTACAGTTTCTGTAACACCGTTTACAGAATGTATAAAATAATCAAATATAATTAATACTTTAAGATGAAAATCGACGGAACGAAATATCGTACTTGGACAGCTTTTAATAACAACTCCGATTTCTCAAGAAAATTAAGAAAAGAAAGCGTCGACATCTCGTAAAACGGTACGAAATGTATTATCAACATTTTTCTAGCTTACGCGGTGGAAAGGAGCGCAACAAAAGGTTGGAAGAAATCGTAAATCAAAGCTTGTCTATCCTTTGCTCGTTTCTCGGCCGCGTGCCGCCTATAAAGCGTATTTAAGACGTTTCGCGAGACGGTTGTTCGTGTTTCAGCTCGTGAAATATCGCGAAACAAGCTGATCGCTGCCGCAAGAAGGGTCGAATCGGGGAATAAACAGCGGAAAAGCACCGATACGATCTTAAGAGGCCCCGTGAAAGTCCTTTGTTTCTGCTTCTATTTTCATCATGGCATAACAGAAACGTCTAATTTCTGCTAAAAATGCATCTAAACCAGCCAGTTTACAAACGTATCGTGTACGTGCCGTAGCTTTTTAATGGATTTTTTATTACAACGTTAAACAGGAAGTTGAAAAGTAGCAGCAACCTAAATGCAAGAACTATCAAAGTAATCGAAATAACCTGTTCCTAACTTTTCATAGTAATTTTATCTTCTTACCGCATTCGTTAACTTCGTAATATTCTGCGAGCAACGATATTATCCGAAATATTCTTCTTTTATTTTTCTAACGATTCGCATACTGCAGCTGGACCTATCGACTAATTACCGAAATATCGGAAACAAATTAGCGCGTCTTCTAAATGAATTATCCGGTGAACGAGTGCGAATAAATAACAGCTGATTGATAGTTACTAATCTGCGATTATAGCAACTGCGTCAATTCGATCTTTTTTTTTTTTATAAATTGAAAATCTGTCGGCAATCAATCAAGAATCAATGCTTAATTATTTCTTCAAAGATAGAATTGAATAGGATTCTTAACGACTAATTGACTGTTTGACAAGCGCTATTTTTTTGAAATTTTTTGAAATTGAATTGAAATGCATGAAATGCAGGTCGGTCGATATCGACACTGCATGCCTTTCGTTCCACACATTTGAATCATACAATTATTTACATAAAATATCTCTCAAGCATAAAAGCGTGACATTAATGATCACCGTGTAATGTTTAAATGTCAATTGACAGCTACTCGATATCCGTTCAGAGCGAATAATCAACGCACGACAAATATGACTACATATCGTAACTTAGCTTGCTAAAACACGCATTCTATTCTTCCATTCTACAGATAATCACGACTATACTGACGATTCTTATTTTCCAAAGACTTCCAATTGCACAGCCTGAGAAACGAGACATTCAAACAGAAGCAGGCGAGAGTTTTGTTTTGCATTGGATTTTATGTTACGTACAGAACGAACAAAATTCACAATTGATTTCTTCATATAGCATTACGTACGCGTTTTACCTCTTCCGTAAATTATTGTTATGCAAATACCATAAATTACTTGGAGCGAAAAGAAGAAAAATCTAAAATTGGTCGGTTTCTTAGAAAACTGTCCAGAATCCTTCGATCTCTTAAAAATGAGATCGAAAATTCGTCGTGGGAATTTCTTAAAACAACGTCTCAAGTATTTCAATTGCATAAAAAACAAAAACATGTAAAATTCTCTAGTTTCTTCGGATAAGATTTAAAATTCCTCAATTTTTAAAGAAGAAGCGTAAAATTCTTCATCGACGTAAAGAAAGAGCGAAACACCTAAAATACTAGAATTTCTTAGCTAAAAAAAGTACTATGCAAAAGAAGACAGTTTATCAAGCGGAACGTACGGTCGAACGCGTGTGCGCGATTAGCCAGGATCATCGTGTAAAATGGCAGCCGTACGTTTTATTAATCGGGCAGCAACGAGCCGCGCCACCTGGTCGAGAGGCTATTTCGATATACATATATCGCAGAGCGGCCGCGATAAGGTGATAAATTTCCAGCAATTACTCTTGCAGCTAGCTTAGCTGGCGATGATGCATCCCTCGTGCCTCTCGTTGCCTTTCAGAACCCTCTATCGTCGAACGGATGCGCATTTTACGCCGCAGAGTCGCTTTTCTATTACGCGACGGCTAGCTGTTTGAAGAGAGGCCGGGGATTTATGGGCCTGGGACACGAGAGATCTATTAGGGATCGATAAAGAGAGGTAGAGATGCTGGAGATGCCATTAGGGCTTTTGAACTCGTTGGTCAATGACAGTTTCCAGGGGGAAGAACGAACGAATGCGAAAGAAATACGCGAGTTTGAAGAGCGGTTATTCCGAAATAAAGATTAACGAGAATATCGAGAAAGTTACTTAACCACTTTCCTTTACTTTATATTTTCGTTTTCGTCGTAGATATTTTCGTTATTCGTTCGCGACCAAAGATTTCATACGAATAAGTTTGCTTATTTATTCTTAAATTTCCCCGTTGCTTATTCATAGCCGGCGCTTCTAGAATCCTAAAATACAATTCGTATTCTGAAAATGGAATATCGCAACGAAGGAGAAAGGCAAACGAGGCGCGTGCTAGTGAGAAATGTTTTTCCTATATTCGAGAATATTCAATGTTAAAATAATAAAATTGTGAATTATCGGCGAAAAGTGGTAAAAATTGCCGAGGAAATAAACGAAGAAGCAGATAGAACGCGACTATTTATCAGATTTTGCCAAGTATAGATATTCCTATTTTCGAGACGATAAAACTGCATGTTACAAACGTCTTAGCTATTGATCTGAAATCAGAAAAGATCAGCAAAGTCTCTTAGCTAAATAGCGAAGTCTTGTTCCAAAGTAAATCTCGTTTCGAAATTCCTGTCTTCACAGCTTCGAAACAACGAAGTCGTGTTCTCCAAACCACACGAGTCTCGTTTCAAAAAATCCCAACCCTTTCGTGATCAAGAGAACGAAAGGTTCTACTTAAAGAAATTCTCATTTTTTATCGAACTAAATCAATTGTTAATCGAAATATCGAGCCGCTGTTGTGTCATAAGGGTTTCATTAATTTCAGTATTTTCTGCTCTCGGCCCAGGCGTTATTAAACGTGATATATTAACGATAATTGCCACTTTACGTTGTATTGTCGTTATTAACTCTATTATTATTACAATATTGCACGAGTATCGTTTTACATATTCAAATAATCGTCTCACCAAATGTATACACAGAACGTCCCACGATGAAACAAGTTTGAAATCTTAGGACACTCTGTGTATATATTTACGTATATGTAATTGATCTATTGCTGGACCAATGTATGTATCTGTGTCGATTGCTCGTCCTAAAAGTAATAATTCTTCCTCTTTGCTTGGCTTCTTACAACGGTACCACGAGAAACAACAAGGAATGGAGATTGATATTTCATGTCTTTTCTTTTCACTTCCACGGTTACGATAAATCTTTTGCCGGAAGTTGAGGAATACTTGATGGATTTTAAGCAGAACTATAGGTACTTGGTGAAAGAGATTTGAAGAAATTTGGTTTGTTTGCTATGTTTTTCGCGAACGAACACGAGAAAGATATTTAGCTGGCTGGATTATTCCTGGTAATTCTTTAGAACGAATATTTTTATACAGAGGAGAAGAATTCTTCTGTTTGTTTTAAAGTGAAAGGAAATTATAATTACGTTTTAAATTGTTCAAAGTAACGTGAATATTAATTATCGTAGTAAACGTGAAGAGTATGCATGATAGTTTATTATCCTATTATCACGTATCGTTCTATTTATAAAATTTCATTTTATTTTATATATTTTATATCGTTACAGATATGTTTTAACACCGTAAGCATAATTAACAACTTTTTTAATTAAATATATTCCCATTCCTAACTTTCTTTAACCATTCCACGTATAATAATAACTTTCCCATTTTTTTCCTCAAAATAATACGATTTTCCAAGCTCTAAAAGAAATCCTTCAAAATTAAGATTTATAAATTTCCATTATTCAAGCAGCAAAGTCGAGTTCTTTATGACACGATATTTTGCAATACTTATTAATAGATAAAATTTACTACGGTAATTATTCTGCTTTCCCGACGGTAGTTCTATAATTTAAGGAAAGTCGTTCAACCTGCACGTGTACACGCGTAAATACCTCGCGGTGGATGCAATATCGCGCGACTTTAAGGAACAATATCGGGGTTAAATATTGAAGCATCTGTGTGCCACCTGTGGCGCACATATTCAAGTACGTATTTCCTATAATCGGTTGCTTCACCTGCCCGATATCCAATGCTGGAGAATAGCGTTCGCGATAAGTTGCCTGGAGAATCGCGAAATTTATGCGTGCAAATTCGAAGGTCGCGGAACAGCAAGGCGTTGAGAGAATAAAAATGGTTCTCCAAAAATGTGTTCTAACGACGTCTAATGGAACACGATGGAAATAATACTTCAGATATTATAATAGAGAAACTATCATCGGGCAATCTTAAATCATCTATTCCGGTTTCATCGGTCCATAAAAGATTCTTTATTGGACTTTTTTATCCTCTGTTTTATCAGTATATTCGATACATTTAAGCTGCCTCTCTTAATCGAACTGCGATGTATCCTTTTTCAATATGTTCGATAGATTCAAGAATTTAATATTCCATGTACATGAACTTTTAGGAAAGGGTATTTGCTCTTTTTATAGCCTTATCGATTCTTAAATTTCCTTGGTAACCTCGAATTGATGTTCGATTATTTGATAAAAGCAAGAAGACGAAGTTTATTAAATTTTTGCATAATACAGTTCCGAGAAAATAGCGGTCTACCCACAGTCATACATTCTCAATACCATCTAGCCGAATTGTGTGGCAATTAAATTAAAATACGTCTGTTAATACGTCGATCACGCGCCTGTTAAAGAATAAGGCAAAGAAATAACTGTTTGGAATGTAAATTCATCTATCGAGGAATCGTCCTATTGAGGGGAAGGAAAATAAACGCGAGCCATCGAACGAGAAGACGAGGATATAGAACTCGATGAAATCGATGTGCTGACATCGGTCTCGTTATCGAACTTTTCTTCGATATCTGACCGAATGTTCCGCTCGAGTATCTCTCATCGGACGTGTGTATGCCACCTAATGCGATCGAGCGTGTTTGGCGAACGAATTTATAAATTGACAGGTATAAGCTTCGTCGAACGAACGAGAGAACGAAGAAAAATAAAATCGCGTGCGAAAGGGAGAAATCGAGTTACATATTATATCGATCGCGAGAACTGTAATCCTCTGTGGAAGATTCATGAAATCGAATTGCGTTTTAAGCATAATGGCGGTTTAGTACTGACTAATAGCGTCCGATCGATCATTTTGAGGTTAATCGATCGGTTGCTATTAATCGGATATAGTTTGAAGTTATGGTTGATTTAATTGATACTAATATCCGCATTTCGTTGGCCATTGCGTACACTTGTGGCTCAGATAATTATTAATGCCACCGAAGTTTATTGGATTCGACGTTGGCAGTTTTTAAGCCTCCGAAGCGAAATTTCAATCGACGCGAATTTTCTTTTAATATTACGCGCCGTAATAAAATACTAAAATAACATTGAAATATTTCATTTCAATTGGTTCACTTTATACACTGTATAGCGGTTCTCGATTCTTTTTGCTTCAATCTCGGCTGAATTTCGATCAGGAAAAAGACTTTTAACGTTTTAGGAGAATCTTTACATTTTCTTGAAACTCATTAAGAAATTTGTTAACGATAGTACGACTTTGTAATTTAGTAAAAATATTCTGCGGTGAACACCGATTCGATGTCGCATAGAAGTTGTGTTCGCTTCTCTTTAAGTGTAAATTTAATCGAACGATTCGCTGCACTCTGTGGGTTTGGGTTAGCTGAATTTTGTATTTAACGTCAGCGAAAATCTATCCGTCGTTGATCTTCTGCGCAAAATAACACGAATGTCAGAGTATGCTGCATTGTAATGAAATTAAAATCGATGTTATATAATAGAACGAATTATCTCAACTATGCCACGAAAATAAACAAATTCGATATATTGCAAGGTATCCAAGTGAAATCGGGGCATGAATTATTAATGAATCATTTTATCTACGTGGCATATACTGTACTGGTTCTTGAATACAATTTAAACCACGACCGCGTTAAATAACGATTTTACATTTATCTTAGATTACCTGAAATTTTCCTAGTCATGCTCGTTAAATTCTTCGTTAAATACTTTTCGATTCCTCCTGTTCTCAAATTTACAAATTTACCAATTTCTACCTTAAATATTTGAGAATATACATACATATGTCTAAATAATTCCCAACAAATAACCACTAATGGAATGTAAAAATAATGTATATTGGATCATGCATATATAATGTAATTATAAAAGCTTTCTATTCTAAATATACTTTTGTGGACCACTGTATCTATGTATAATATACCTTCTGTGGAATTTATATATAAAGGCGCACACTTCTATTAATTCGTAATCGAAACACGACGACGCGAATAGCGAAGTACAGAGATAGCCTTTTTAATAGAATCCTCTGCAGGTTCGTTCGAATTTAATGCTCCATGTATATTTGATGACTCTATATCAGCGGGAATCCGCTTCAAACGTGATTCATTCGTAAATGGAACGTGATTTGCAGTGGTGATATGAGGAGGTGCGCTTTAAAGTCGAAATTCTCAGATCACTTTCTAATTTATTTTATGAAACGACGATAATCATTAAGCTCCGCAACTCGATTCTAACATTCACGGGTGTAAATTTTGCAAAATTGACTGGCTAGACGGCTGTTTCGCAACATATTTATAACGTACTCATTATATCTTTAGGAACAATGGAATCGTAATTGGAGTTTCTAAAACGTTCCATTAATTTTTCGTTGAAGAATCGGTCGAGAGATTTCGAATATATGAGTTATCTGAGATATCGATATCTGCAAGTTTTAATAAATTAGAAAACTTTATATGAATTTTATATCCGTGCATGATAGTTATTTTAAATTAGATAATAATATATGTTTGTTACCGGTTGTCCAATAAACTGAACGAACCCTTGAAAACTTTCGTTTGAATCGTCTCTCCTTTTTTATACATATTTCCCACTACATTCTATCTTTTTTATATTTTTCCAAATACAGCTTGAAAAAACATGTGCATCTAAGAAGCGTGAAAAATTAATTTTTTCATTTTTCCTAAAAGATATTGAAAAAGTGTTTTAAATCATACTTCTATTAAATATATGATATTTGGAAGAAATTATTAAGATCTGAAGCTATTGATTAAGGATTAATTAAGCTATTAATTATGTATGTGAAGATATGACATTGCATATGTGCATTACCAATGTAATAATAATATCTAATAATTTTATTATATAAGGAAGAAGATTTTATCCGCGTGTAATAACGTTCGATTCAATTCTCCCTGTTAATATTAATTAATGATCACTACATTGCCGAAATTAGACGAGGCGAGTTAATATTAAAGCCGTTTAATTCAATATACGTTTCCGGTGTACTGCTTCAACGAAATGATCATCCTTAATTGAATTCGCTGTTCAAACATTGATTAAAAGTATTATCATTATCATCAAGGTATTTCGTTTGGCAATATAATACCAAAATTATCATTGTTACTTTCGACTCCATTCGTTTCATAATCGTTTTATCGGCTCGTAAAGTCCGTGCTCTTTAAAATTGCATGCAAGCGATATTGAAAAGTCATACGTTTCGTCTGTTATCCGATTTTAAAATTAGATTGATAATAACCAGAATGTTGCTTTAAATATTTGGAAAATTGGGTGAAAAATACATCTATTATTCTGTGTTAACACAAAGAATCTTTGGCTTCGAATTATTTCGATATTTATTATTAATCACAGACTTGAAACGCGTTAGTATAAACGAAGATCACTTTCTATCTTTTACAGGAGAACAACCGTAAAATTCGATACGCTGTTAACTAGCATCATTGTTTTTTATTTGTTGCACATTTTTAACGATTAAATATATGCTCTTTTATTCACCTATCGCTGAATATTATTAAAATATTGATTGCCACGACATTCGTATTTCATTGGTATCGTACAAAACTTCTTGGGTTTACTGCCCGTTTTAAAAAGGTAAAATATTTTTGCACATAACAGGCCATTCGTCTTTCCCACAAATTGCAAGTCATATAAATCCATTAAAGACGAAACAATGAAATAACAGATAAAAATGTAACATTACTAAGAGACGGAATAACTGAAATCGCGAACTCGACGAATCTAAACATCGTCCCAAATCGTGTCATATGTCTTTCCAGACGTTGTACAGATAAAACCGGAAGCATAACCAAATAAAGAATTTCCACGATTATAGATTCGTTAATTGGAACATTAAAAATAAAAAATACTCGAACGTTCTACCAAGTGTTATCATGAATATGCAAGTTCCATCAGGAAGTTCTTGCCTTCCTTAGAAACTTCGTTCTGAAAATCGTCTGGTTTTACCTCTTCCTTCCTATTCCCAAACCTTACGGTACCCGCATTCGAAGCTGTCAAGTGCTAGAGGGTCGACGACCCACTGTCTGACGTTCATCGGTTCTCTTATTAAAGTTATGCTTTTCGAAATTTCTTGCCGCGAAATCGTCGTCCTGGACAGGATTTGCCAGGAAGTTGGTCAGCTTTTCGGCCTGTCTCGTCCAATTCAATTAACTCGTTCGGTACGAAAGCAAGTTTTGCAGCCCCGTAAAACGTTTTGACACTTGAAACTCCCCTGGCCTGCTTGTAGTTCGAACATGTATTTTGGCTATTTCTGGGGATACCAAAAGAAGTAGACGGATGTTTTTCAAAGCTCGATATATCGTAGAATATCACAGTGTATCCTAGAATTTCATGCGTTTCGAGGATTCTCTATCAGTTTTTCATGATTAGAATTTTCGTGATATTTCTTTCGATATTTTTTTTTACAGAAAAATATTGAATTTCCGTGAAGTTTAGAGTCCCATCACTTCGGTGAATGTTCGTCGCTGGATACACATTCGATGTTTTTACAACCGTCAATAATAGAGGAATCAATTATTTATATCGTTGAATTCTCGCAGATGAGATGGATGAAGTTTTAGATGTACAGTTTTGTCGAAGATACGTAATATTAATCAAAATATGACGTATCAAACTTGCTATATCTCGATCACGGTAAAGCGATGTTGGTTACAATTGTACGAAAGAATCTTCGAGTGCTCGTTATCAACAACTTTGTGGTCCATCTTTCTTAATGTTTCGACATTTTAAATATTTGTATCAACGACACGTTGTCTGTTCTCCCAACTTGGTTCACATAACTTTTCAGAAAGTAGTATTTAATAGCAAATTACCATAAGAACGTGTGACGTCTACTAGACGAGATTCTAAAAGCTGAAGAATAACCGTGGTGCAACTGATACAGTTAGTGCAGTGGTTTTGAGAAGACAACATTTTCGGAACTGTACGAGTCTTATCGTTAGTGTTGAGCGATTGAAGGCAGACCACAGTTATCGTTGCGCTTCTCAAAAGACAGACAATGGTCGGAGGCGGCCTTTTTGCCGCTCTATGGTAATTTCAGGATGGATAGAACGCGCTGCGAGAGACAGACCAACCTCTGCGATATCGGAAACTGCACGCCGCTTGGAAATATTTTGCCAGGGATTATTTACATTTCAAACTAGAGGGGCCGGCTCCGATGGGAAATAATCCTTTTTTTTTTGTTTTTGTTTTTTTTTTTATCTTTTTATCGTTCGTCAGGCCACGAGATGAAGGATTGCGGAGGTATTTCATTGAGATTTGATCGCGATGCACGTGCGCCTACGACGAGTCGATGGAAACTTGTAGGTTTTGTTCCATGCACACGTCTGTTCGTGACTATCAGAACATCTAGAGAAAAACGAGGTAAACCTGACAAATTATTAAACCTCGTTTGAAATATTAGCCTGTAAAGGTCTCGTACGTGTCTTTTACAGCAGAACAATTTAAAAATCCATTTTACCCATCAACTTTATATTACGGCAATTTCTCTCGTTTTATTTGATCTTAGAATTAATCGTGTGTATTTTGAAAGGAAATTGGACAATCAACAAAAATGGATTTCTCGTACGAAATTCTTCGTGCGAAATCCTGATTAATGCAGGATGTTCGATTCGAAAATAGGAGATCAAAGAAAATTGCGATTGTGGTTCCACAATAATCAACGATTGATAAACTATGACGTTTTGTGCAAGGGCAACAGGAATCCTGATACCTATGAATAGGTTTGTATCGTGCATGAACGTTTTATCTCGTTTCCTCGCGAGATTTTCGAAGAAGAATTTTCCTTCGGTAAAGAAACTTCCTTCTACTTACCTTTTACTTTTTTTCTTATATTTTGTTTAGTTTGAACATGCCGTAATTGCAACGGAATTAATCATACATGATTTACTCGCGGAGATTTTTTCTTTTTCGTGAGCCGCACAAATTTACCTAAGTGAAACTCGAGTAAATCTAAATTTACGAAAGCGAAGCGAAACTCATTAGAACTCCTCCTAAACTTGCCTCCCATTAACCCCACGATTACCAAGATGAAACACACGACATATATTTACTAAAATAGTCTCGAATCTTTCTTAATTAGAGAACAGATAACGAACCAACCGAATACTTCGATTGTATCCACACACGAATATATTTTCAGCAAATATTTCATAGAAATACGCGGGATATTGTAAGGACAATAGAAACTGATCAAATTCTGACAAGACATATGTACATTTACGTTATAAGCAGTTGAGAAATATTTGTAAAAATGTATAAAAAAATTCTTAACATTTTCTGGTTGCTTTTTTAAAATAACAACCCGTGTCATTTTAAAGCAAATTAATCATTCGGTAATTAATCATACAGCATAATATTATTGAGATCAAAATAAACAGCACGTATTTCACGCGAATTGTGAAAACAAAATGCTTCTGCATACTTGTGAGCGGTGTAGAATGAAGTAAAAACTAAAAAGAGAAATGAAAGCAATTGTCGAGAATCCGGAAGAAGGCATAATTTTGCGACATATTCACTGATAAATCGGCCAGTAAAATAGCAGATAATCGTTAAAATGGGGAAGGTACCGTGGCATGGGGGTTGCAACCCTCGAGTGGTCAGAAAATTGGCACGCATCGCTCGTTTAACCATGAAAATTAAAGATTTCCAGGCACGATAACATCGTATCCCGATCGCTCGGCTAAAGGGCAATTGCCGGGCGCGTAAGTCGACCGAAGAGATTTCAGATATTCGCGTGGGATATCCCTTAACGACGGCCATTATAGGATCGTTAGAAAATTATCTATTAAGCGTCAACGAGAAGAAAGTTGCAGCGTTTTCATCAACCAATTACGAACGATGAATCTCAATTTCCTGACCGGCGATTTTATAGGTGTATTAGGTGTTAAGTATTCGACCTGGAGGGTCTCCATAAAATTGTTACGGGCATTTCGTCAGAGTTCCGCTGAGAGTTGAATTTTTGCCGATCGTAAAATTGCGGTCACCAAAGTCGATCGCCATTCCGTAATCTCCGCTTCTCGTTATTTTTATGGAATTTCTATCCTGGATTATTCTAGTTCAGAATTTTTATACCTTCTTCGTGACGTTCAGCAATTTCGGTTTTCTAATCGAGTATGTAATTGACACGCTTTACAGGATTATTGCTCGAGCTCGTAGATGTCCGGCAAATTATTCCAAACTTATAGTTTATTAAAACGCCGTGCACAATTTTTAACAAACTTCCTACTATTCTTTATATTTAGTCAACGAATCAACAGGAATTTCAAAATCGGATAACTTTCTAAAAATGTAGAACGAAACCGTCACTCACCGCTCAGGTAGAATTGGCTGCTGCTGTTGTATAAATTCGTCACGATTGGCTTGATATTATCGAAGGTCAAGGTCTTCAGCGAATTATCCCTCAAGTCCAGCACGTACACTCCCGGTGCACCGGCCAGGAAATCCGGTTCCAGGGTGACCAACTTGTTTTCACTGAGCTTCAACTTCTTCAAATTCCTCATTCCGTCCAACGCCTTCTCCGAAATATACTCAATCTCATTTTGATCGAGGTCCAGCTGTCTTAACGAGGGCATCTCGATGAAAGTTCTATCGCCAATCATGGCGATCAAATTGTTACGCATGTCGAGCTTCAGCAGACTTCTCAAACCGTGGAAACTATCCGCGGTGATGACTTTGATCTGATTGTCGACCAGCTGCAGTTCTTCCAAAGTAGTCAGATGCTTGAACGCCTTGTCGTGCAACGTGCTGATGTTGTTCCCGTTCAGGGAAAGTATCTTTAGCGATGGTAGATTGACGAACGTGTCTCTGGAAATTGAACGAGCAGAATTAACAACTTCTTAAAATAATCAATCCAAAAAGTCCTAAATAATCAATTCGTTTCTATGCAAATTACCCGAACGGGTAATTTCAACATTTTGACTGGGTCTGGAATGAAGCAGTCATCGTGTCGCTAGGGTTAAACGAAGATGGCAAGACGAGCTGCGAGAATGATGGAAGAGACAGAGTTTCCAGGAAAAAGTTGCACGAGAAGGATGCTTTATGACCGTGTTAATGGCGCCGCGCAACACGAACGACATACTTGGTGTATCGAATCGATGTCGGAGCTTCGACGTTGATAGGGATGCGCTCCTTAAGGAGCAGTTGTTTTGTTTCAAGAAGGATGAGGTTGCTGACTTTTGACGGTTGTGTTTTGAAGTTGCTGCTGTGGTTCGGTTCGAATGATTTCGAGTTGTTTTTTTGCGAGGAACTTGGAACTTTTGGAAAAAGATGACGCGTGATTCGCATTGGATTAAACGCAGTAAATACGTAGTGTTACGTAGAGTAAAAAATGGAATTGGATATGTTTACATTTCAATGTTTAATATTTTTTATTTTTAACTATATGGCAATTCGGAGAATCGATGTGATAGAAGTGCCAAGGGAAATAACAGGAGAAAGAATTCTGTAAAATAGTAGGGCAAGTGGTAGAAGAGATACAATAGCGAATACTGTTCCAGATACTGGATAGAATAAAGCAGAAAGCATTTTTCAAAGCTTATAAGTTTCAGAAAGAATATTACACGGAAGAATAATCTATTTCTTGAAATAACGACTTTAGAATAGTAATTGTATTTATTCATAAATAAGGTATATGAATCATGAAGTATGTTCATCATTATTTACATCATAAAGTATGTTCTTACGAAGTTTCATAGATAGATAAAAGAAGTGAATCACGTTGAAATTTTGTACGGACACGTCGCGATTTTTAAAATATTTGTCAATAAGAACTACTATGCTTTTTATCGAAATATATAAATTGTATCTTTAACGGGAGTGATATTGAACGTAAAGAAAGAATATACGTAATGCTCCTACAGGAATATAAATCTATTACTACAGCTATTCGGTCCATATCTTTCCTTGAAGCAGCCGTAAAGTCACGAATGCTTCGTGTATCGGCACATAAAACGCGATCCTCATTATTAAGCATCTCGTAAACTATTACGTATAGAACCAACTCGATACGGGTCAAACGTCTCCATTCTACAAAATTCGCTCGATAAATATACAGTAAAATCGTAGAAATTTTTCAGTCGTTCCTTCAAAAATAAAAATATAATCACATGGTAATTTCCAATTCCTATCTTGCCTCACATCGATCCTGAGAAAATTTAAAACGATTATTTACAGATTATTTACTTCTACGCTTTTCATCAGCCTATAACATTCAAGTAGATTTACATAAATTTGTCGCTCCCCTTTATATATAAAAATACAATCACTAGTTTATCTCAGGCCAATCTTAAGAAGGCTGAAAAGTAATCTGAAATCAATTTAAAACACGTCACTCGCCGCGAGATAAAAAATCAATCAACCTAAGTACTTCTAAAACACTCTCGAAACACTTCCAACGATTAATCCTACCCTTCGATCAATTAAACCCGCATATTCTCCGCTTCGGCACCTTTCAACCCTTCGGAATATTCTCGAGAAATCTACACAGAGGCAGGATACTCCCCCATCGAGCAATCTTTTGTCGTCTATCCGCGTTTACCCTAAGCGACCGCGTTTAGACGAAAGTCGAGCGATCGAGATTCCCCGCCTTATTGTCCGCGTTTCTATCGCGTGACTGCATTCATATCGAGCGTCAACGATTATTTATGATGTTACAGGGCGCGGCGCGATGCAGAGATTGCGAGTACTCGCGCGATCACGCGCGCGACACCCTCAGACTTTTCGTCGATAACGAGCCGCCAGTTGCAACTTTCGACGCCTGATAATGCGTTCGGTATGCACCCCAAGTCGCGTTTTGCACGCCAGATAGGAAATCATAATGCATATACCGTTACGAATGCTGGCAACGTTGTTCGCTTTCTAGATTTCTCATTCGTTTAATCAGAATCTTGAAAGTACGACAAGTATGACAATATATGGACTTTGACCATCGAATTAAGACTACGCTTGTTTAATTACAGCGTGTATACGCGCAAACTTTATCAGATAAATGGAAAATCGTCGTTGGTTGTTCAAACATTACAATTTCATTTATTCAAATAATTATTTAGAATGTAATTAAAAAGCATACTTTTTCCAATTACAGTACATTCTGTACACACACACATACACACGATGTATCACGTAAATTGTCGTTGGTTGTTCGAATATAGCGATTTAATTAATTGAACTAGTAATTACTGTAATTTGTTATATCGTAAAATATGTTCGAAAGATTCGATTACTTTGACAATAAAGCTAGGTAGGTAGATTTGAGTAGAATCTGTTTCTAGCGTATTACCCGGTACGTACAAACAGAATTTTGTTTTGCTTTCACATCAGTCATATTTGCGTTCCATTAATTTCATCGGCGAGCTAAACTTGGATTGTTTGATTCAATTGTTTATTAACGACTTCGATAAGTTTGCTCTGATCGCGTTAATGTGGTTGGTACACATGAATGGAGCTGTGTTAACCGGTTAACCGGTTAACTGTGTTTTATCGATTAACTCTTAATTGCCAGGTGCACTTTATAAACTCTGTTCACTTTGTCGTGTAAATGTAATTGATCAATTCGCGTAGTACACATTGCTCGACTTAATCTCTGTTATTAACTTGTCATTAAGTTATTTCATTAAAAACAACTGTAACTTTAGTCGAAAGCTACGAGTATCGCGAGTACAATTTTTATCTTGTGCTTACACACATACAAAAGAAAATACAGTGAAGAGGACTGAAGCGTGTAAGTGACACAGGTCAAGGTTTAATCAGACATCGTGTTCCTATCTTCTAATAAATATTCTAATTGAAGCTTTATTCATGAACTAATCACGTGTATTTTATTTTATGAATTTATATCATTTCAAATAATACCTAGTATAATTTGTTCAAATTTATCAAAGAATATATTGCCTGCTAATATCTATGCTAATATCTGCTATATTATCTTTCATAACTTAATGTATTTAATTAATGGACACTGAAAATACCTCTAGCGTGGAATTACGCGTTCTATGTTATAAAATATATCGTATAAAATTTATCTATGAATTAAACGAACAAAAAGTAAAAAAAGACGAAACACATATTTAATGACTCGTTCTTTGTCACTTTTAATGTATCGTTGTGGAATTAAATACTTCATAATTCTTCGTCGCTTCCATCATTCTTTAACATTTTATCATACAGCCCCCAAGGGATCAACAAGATAATAATTTAATCCAACAAACTATCACAATCTTCTATCCGTTCACGACAATCAACTATTTTGCTCGGTTACTCATTTTTACCCCATCAATTACCACGGGAAAGACAGACAATTACAGATGTACATCTCCATCTTTGTAAAGCATTTTGATAGGAAGAAAATATTAGATTATAATTAGATTATGAATACTCTATAAAAATATTTGAAAAATAAAGCAAAGACTTTGTACGAATGAATAGATTGTCGCATATATGAAAGACGTAAGTAACGATGAAAATTACATTAAAAATTGATGAACAGAATATTCCTTAGGACAAGAACTCAGGCTGGTGGAGTATTTCGATCGACCCAGTAACGAACATCTAACGAATCTCTCGAAAATAAAGTTTCATAACTTTACTAATGAATAACTAATCAAATTATTCTTAAATCTTTCTGAACGCGATAACGTACATTTAATCACAGGTTATATGTAGTCAGTAATGGCCTAACCGACAATTAATGAAGCGAACACATCGCATACTGCGTATTTCGAGACATTCTAACGCGAGGAGTCGATTCGATTTGCTAGAGGAGTTCTCTGATTCTCCGAAACGCGAATTCTCCGCGCATCGCGAAATTCCACGACAATTTATGCAGTCGGCTCGTAAAACGCTCCCTTCGAGGAAGACATTTTCACTTTACTCGAGCTCAGACTCCGTAATAGAGCGTAATTGAACGAATCAGCCGGAATTACAAAGGGTGAGGAAAGGGGATATTCGAACATCATCGAACGACGTTTATGTGTGGTAAATTGCAACCAGCGATTCTTGTTTAACCAATTCAGGTAACTGTTTAACTAACAGCGGAGCAACCTCAAATTATTAAAGTTATTTCAATTATAGTAACTTTTACTATTTATCACAAAAATATTTTTGCCAATATGAACTTTGATAATCGTCTAGCCGGAATTATTGAAATTATTTCTTATTAAGTAATATTTGAGTACTATAGGTTATCGGTAGACTCTGAATTCTTATGCATTTATGGAAGATTCAAAGGGGATTTAGATAGAAAAATGCAGAGAATAATGCCGCTGATATGCAAAAATATATAAAATATCCAAAGTATAGTATCTCTTGTAATATTTTGTAAGCGAAACAGATGCTTGTCTAGTGTCTACTATTTCAGTTGTATTCGTAAAGATATGAATTGCAAGATAAAGTAGTCTAATTGTCGGTGCTTTCTCGAATAAAAAAAAGCTGATCTCGAATTACTAAGAATTACTACGAATTACTAGCCATTTATCTACGATAACTTCGATCATTTATCAAAGATATTTTCTCAAATATAAAACTATAAAAATTATTTCTCAATGACCGTCATTCTAAAAAATTTCTACTCGAAACATGCCAAATATAAATGCGCGAAGGAATTTAAAACAGAGCTTAACAAAATAAAGAACGATCCTACCTATTGATCTCGGTGATCCGGTTCGAGTTCAAAAAGATCGCCGTTAGATTCTTCAAGTTCTCAAACGCGTGCGTCCTCAGCGTCGAAATGGAATTCGTGCTCAAATCGATTTCTGTGATCGTAGGAAGGTTCGAGAACGCGGATTCCTTCAGCTCCTCGATGCTGGCATCTTGGAACGTGATCTTCTGCAAGTTCTTCAGCTGTCTCAGCAGTTGAACAGGTATGTATTCCAATCCGTTTGGCGTTCGAACCACGAACTTTAGCTTCTGTAAGTAGATCTGCGAGGTGAAGTAATTCCACGTTGGATCGTTAATGCTGAACGGGCTCAACACGACGCAAGTGGCTTCCGTGGCGTTTCTAATGGTATTGTTATCGCAGTAACAGTACATAGGAGCCTGTATGCCTTCGATCGCGCAGATGTTCACTTCTTTCGTCTCTTTGGCGACCTTCTTTTTGCCCCGTGACCTCGTCGAGGCTGACAGGCTCGAAGGAAACATCGAGGTCAGAAACAGCAGCTGAAGAAAGATCCAGGATAATTGTTTCATCTTGATCGTCGCTCTACAACGAATCTGCAAGCAGAGAAGTTACGTGTTGGAAATTGTTTCTGGTTATGATCGATCAATTATGTATGGGTTATCGATAGAGATACGAAGGTTGTGCCGCTGGCATATTAGCGATAATAGAATTATTAAGCGCTGATGAAATATACAGCGGAAGATACATGGGATGCTTTGTGTTGTCGTTGGACACGGTACACATCGCGCTTTCGGATTAATTACTGCGGATATCGGCGATTGGATTCTGTAAATGGAACGGCGTAAAATGTAGATTCTAGAAATTTGATAGTGCGATTAATCGATTATTGTATTGTAATAGAGTAATCTATGATTGGATCGTTCGTCGGTACGATTTTTATAACAACGACGAACTGCAATTTCGATCAAATTCGGAAACTCTGTGAATGGAAAAAAAAGTATGTAACTTTCTGCGGCTCGTTTTATCATCGTTGTTGCGATCAATTTTTGTACGGTTATTATATTATCCTTTTAGTAACCATCTATCATAAAATTATCAAATCACCAAAAGCCTCCACGTAAATTTCTTCCATTCTCGTATGACGATTCACCCTATTCCTTCGTACCTTCCTCGAACTACGCGTTATCGCTCTAACAGTGAACGCGATCATGCTTCATCGGCCCAGAAAGATCTAGTCGAGAGCCAACGAAACAAAGGCGGAATAGGTTAGGACCGTAGAAAGTGGAAAGAAAAAAGTACAGAAAGATGGAAGAAGGCTGGGCGCTCGGGGGGTGTAAAGGCCGTGAAAAAGGTAAACGAAGGGGAACAGGAAGAGGGAAAGGAAGGCGAGTTCACGGCCGCGTGGACATGTGTGAGAGAACCTTTCACTTGTCGACGCCACGCTTTTTTCTTTCCACTTTCTCCATCGCAAAACGAAGACGACCCAAAAAAGACAGCGGCTCGCGAGAAACTCTTTGAAAAATTATCATTCCGAGCGGAACGCTCGCATAATACCGCGTTTCGTTTGTCTTTATTTTTCAAACTGGCGTCCGTCGACGTCCGGCGTCGCCTCGTCTCGCAAGCCGCTCCCGCGTGGGTGTATTCTCGCGGTCATCTTCGCTTCACGAACGTGAAAAATGCTCGCAAGTTCTTTTTCCGTGTCTGGATTCTGTCTTCTGTCTCATCCTTTGACCACCACGTGTTCTTGTTTTGTACAGGATATTTCAAAGTGGCGGCATCAAACCGATGGATATACACCGTGCTTCTTATTAGATTGTCCGAAAAGTCGCTTACGTTTTGTAAGGAAATAATAGACGCACAATATTGTTTCTTTTATATTAGTTTATTGAATTATACGCGAACGTAATAATAGAAATATAACGAAATGGACCATACCTAATTCAATAAAATAATATAAAACGGAAATTGCTGTTCGTCTATTTGCGCCTTATGAAACGAAAGAAACTTTTCGACACGACATGAATATTTTCAAACACGAATATTGGCAAATGAAATTATCAAAGCATTTTGATCCACGAGTAATCGAGTCTTTGGGTAACCTAATAATAGGTATCTTGATCGACGAATAATCGAGTAAATATAGCCACGTGTTTTAATATACAAACGTTTGAAAATTCATTCTAGTCATTTATTTGCTAGTTTCAAGCTCTAGTTCCTCTTTTTGATCAAGCGATGCATCCTAACAAAGAAATAAAGAAGCGTATAATAATCGAAAAATAATAAACTCTGCCCGTTTTTCAGACCAGCAGGAAATTTGTTGGCTCGTAAGGTGTATCGAATATATCGCCTGGGTCAAGCACGGTCGACTTACTGCATCGCGTTTTTATCCACGCTCGTTTTTTTTATTATTCCCGCGACAACGCGGAAAGGGGCGAAGCTCCCACTTGCTCAGCCTCTGTTTGCACCCATCTATTTTATAATTGAAAATTCACGTTGAATACCTGTGGCTCGGTCGCATCCCGCGTGGCGCGAAAATAAAAACATTAACCGCTATGTCGCCATACGTTACACAAGACGGTCCATTAAACAGAATCGTTAAGCCGAGTCTGGTCTCTTTTTCCCAGCTGAGTTTGCGTGCACGAAAAAAAGGCGACGCTGTTGCACGTTTCCGTCCTCGCGATTACCATTTTACACAGCGTATAAATAATAACGCGTTTAAAAACGCTGCTTCGCGTACAACGAACGATCTCTGCGTTTCATTTCAACCCTTGCATTATGCTTTTTATAGTGTGCCAACCGGCTAACTGGACACGTGGCGCACGTTCAAAGCGTTTATGCCAACCAACTATTCATAAACGTCTGAGGATTCAGAGAATACGTATTTTCGTGTAGTGGCTCGCTGTAGGGAAAGGAATAAATCAGCTGGATGAAAATCGAGCGATCACGAAACCTGTACGGGACCTTTAATTTTTGATCGTGCAATCAACCACCGGCTATCGATTTCACGCACACGCTCGTTCTTGCGAGTACTCCAATTAACACGCGACGCACCAACAATACGGTAGATGGTCGGTTTTTGATTGAACGCTCGAGTTTCCCGAATTAAGCTCGATTCAAACTCGGTACGGTCAAATCGCATCAAGACAGACATAGGTCAAGAGATTTTCATTTGGATTGACCGAATTGCTTACTACGAATGCTCTCATTGGATCACGCGTAAGCGATTTTTGTGTATAAGATTTCTAGATGAATTTAGCTCCGGAATACTATAATCAGGTACTGTGGTTAAAGCTCGATGGTTGTAGGTAATCTGCAGATATTATTTTCAAAATACTGAACCGAATTTCACCAAGATATTATAACGAGTATACCGTATTTTGGATGTTTTCTACATTTTTGCAAATTATATGCATTCTATGTATTTCGTAGCTTTAAATTTCCCATACACGTATAACAATCCGCAGTCCATTCAAAAATAACGTGTCTGGTAAGCATTCTCATAACATATCGTTTATGTAACCTGTTATTTTTATTTTTCCTACTTACATAAGATATTGTACACGTATATCGTATCGTATTTTTATTCGCGTGTAAAATTCTCCTCGAACTTCAATTTTCTATCGTAATAAAGATAGACAATAAATAAAATGCTATCGATATCAATCGATTTCAAGGAATCCGTGTTACAGACCAATATAGCAATGAGCAAGAAACTCGGGACGAAAAAGTCGAATCGAATACAGTCAACAAGCTTCTCCGATATAAGATCGGAGAATCTTTCTGACCGATTAACCTCCGCAACGACTCCCCTAACATAGTTTCAAGGGACACAATTTAAGGATGGAAACTGGTTGCTTCGCCAGCACTTAGGCAAGAAGCGAGAGACCCAGGATTTATCGTCGGCATTACGCGAGAATCTAGGAAAGAGAACGTAGAGGAGACAAGCTCGAAGCAGACGTAGGCGGAGCCCAGCTTTCGAGGTCTTCGAAACAAGGAAAATCCCTCTCTTCCCTTCGCTAACCTCTAACCAGGATACCAATGGAAATCGCAATTGTGCAGACAGCGTGATGCATGAGGGACACTTTCGACATTTTGTTTACGTTATACCGCGTCTTGGTACTGCATTCTCTGTGCTTCATTGAACCGTTCACACTTGAGAGGAGACGATCAATTTTATATCGATTTAGGGTTCTCAGACGTTCCAACTTAAGCGTGCAGAGTAAAATAATGCTATATAAGGTCATATTAAAACCTGTTTGGACCTATGAAATCCAACTATGGGGAAGAGCAAGTAATTTCAACATAGAAAT
This sequence comes from Bombus huntii, assembly GCF_024542735.1. Lineage (NCBI taxonomy): Eukaryota > Metazoa > Arthropoda > Insecta > Hymenoptera > Apidae > Bombus > Bombus huntii. The sequence goes on along the minus strand of NC_066242.1, from coordinate 16,413,890 downwards.
TTTTCAACGATTCCAATCGAAGACTAAGATCCTTGATAGATGCACCTTGGTATGTTACCAACGAAACGATACATCGCGACCTCAAGATACCCACAGTCAAAGAAGAAATATGCAAATTCAGTAACAGATATAACATAGGAGTTAACAACCACCAAAACCCGCTAGTTACTCGATTACTTGACACGTCGGATCAGATCCGCAGGCTAAAAAGACATTACCCTTTAGACTTAAGCACTACATTCAATAAGAACCAAACACACGATAAATAAACAGAAAAATTTGCTTATAATTCTCAATGAGAATTGAGTGTACAATTCATCCAAATAAAAAAAGAGATTTAGGGTTCAATTTCCCATTATAGAATCGTCATGATCAACTCTGTTTTTTTCTAGCAATACTTGATATTATCTTGATATTATCTTGATATTATCAGCAGAATACATAACGACTTCCCTGTAATCAAGTCATTGCCCTGCATGACGTTTATCGTGTCTTCTGTATGGCTCAATTGCACTCATTGTATGATTCATTGGAATGAGACGCCTACCTGGAACGGAATCTTGTAATATTTTTCATAATCTTATATTCTTTTGAGAAAGAACAAAGGGAAGATAGAATTTTGTAAACAGAAAATAAAGAATATCATAGTATAATTATATAACACAGGTACATCACATAATTTTGTAATGTAAGTATAATACAATTCTATATGGAATGTGAATGTTCTTCCTCGATCTTTTCTATGTCTGTCGTTCTCGAAATTTTCCAAAAATATTCGATACGTATAATCCTAATTATAGTGACGATACAAATAAGAAATACGACTCGGGAAGAAAATCGATTTCACAATGAAATAAATATAGTTGTGGATAATATTATAAAGGAAAGTAAATATATTTGTATTAACAACATATTAAAAATTCAATATCTCTAGCATCCTTCAGAAAATAAATGCGATATGAATGAAGAATTAAAAATATACAAATGAAAAGTAAAATACGTCATCACTTATTGCTTGCATAGCAAGTACGCTAAAAATAAATTCATCGCTGGTTCGCTAAATAATAAATAAGGGATTATAGATTAATCCCCAAAGCGGTAAAACAATTTGAATATTCACAAACTTCCTAATGAAAATATTCTCGCGAAAACAAGAAGTCACGTTTTAATTTTAATGCAGTTTGGTACTATTTTGTCGAAAGACGACACAGAAATAGAAAACAACAACCCTTCTAATTGAACAAATCCATCACATACAACGAGTAAGAGAAAGTAAGAGCGCACGAGTTCTGCTTTAAAACCGCGTTTACCGATCGATCATCGTTTCTCCCTCTTCCTGGCCAACTTTCGAGCATTATACACTTTATAAATGGCAACGAAGTTAACAAGCGAGCGACAAAATGAAAATCAAGCCCCCGGTTTATAAAACGGGGCCGGACTAACGATCCCTGTCACGATAAATAAATAAATAAATCCCTTTCGACAACGAACAGAGAAAAGTATCTCGGTGGAATTCCTCCATGACGCGCGTTATCGTACAATTTAATTTATTAATTCGCCGATTCACCGTCAGATTTCATGATTTTGAAACCAAAACCGCGAGAATCTCGCTGGCAATATTCGCCACCTGGAAAATTCCTCGGCTGCCAAAAATTCCGCGCTCGAAGATTTCGTGGGTTGCCGTTGAAATCGATTTATGCCCAGAGAGGGACGATCGACTAATCGCAATGCTTTTAAAGTTGCGTGTAATCTCGATACAGAGAGGGTGACGAATCGAAGAGCGGCCGGAAATCGGAAGAAATCCATCTTCACCGGCAGCTTCGACGTGTTATCTGATTGGAAATGCTTCGATTCAATAATGTTAATCCTCTAATTCTCATAATTTAAATTGTGATACAATATGGCGAATTTTGTTAATTTCTACTTTCGTTAAAAGACATCTATGAAATATTTGTCGTGTACATTCGACGCAAGAAATATTCGAGTAAACGCTACACGTTTTTAGCTGAAAAAGCTTTACAGCATCCCACTTACAAAATTGAAAAGAAAATCTTTTCGAAAAATCTTCCGTTAAAAGATTTCTTTCACGAGGAGAATAGAAAATTTTCTAAAACTCGTCGTATATTATTCGCCAAATTGGTACAACGAACGTAGGTAACGAGAAGAGTTGGAGATGGTTCAAAGTAAAAGCTATAAAATACCACTGTACGCTTGAAACGGATATACAAAGTTTCCAGTGTAGCTAATAGATCAAGTTGACGTCGAAACATGCTTAATTAGAAGCTACGTCGATGAATGGTACTCCAAAGAAGTTACAATACAAACACGATTGAATGAAGAGATCGTTTCGCAAAATTGAAAGTTTAGTTGAAATAAAAGAAAAATTCTACTTGTTATATTACAATCAGGTTGATGTTTTTAAAAGTTAAAGCAACTCTACCTGAAACGTGTACGATTGTAGAGTGGCGTAGACTTTACAGCCAGAAGTCTTATTTATCGCTAGAATCGTAGTTGTATTTCGTTGAAATCGTCGTGAAGATCAGGCAAAGGAACAAGTGCAACGAAGATGAAGAACCAAGAAAGCTTACTTTAAAAAGAAGCACGAACGAATGAGAAGATCTCCTAGCAGCTTGTATACGTAAAGGAGTCGAACATTAAATGTAAAAATGTAACGAAATAAGGCAAACTAAACGTAATACCAACGAAAGCAATGGGAATACGAGAACTGCACGTAAGAGTATAAAAGGACGCAAAATCGTAGAATACAATACAGAAATTGAAACTACAGTGTAAAAACAACTGTACAGAACTACTGCAAGTTTACACAGAGTTGAACGAAAAATCATTGAGAAACAAAAATCGAAACTAAAGCAACAAACATTGAAATATAAAAATGAAAGCTTGCAAAGGACATACCAACCACTCATAGCAATTTCCGAAACAGGAAGGGAAAGAAAAGAGAAATACACAGAGATTTTTACTCAAATATTTCATACGCCATGTAAATGCAGATTTTTCTTTACTTTTCCATTTCTAAATTTCCTATGAATGCACAAAAATCCGCGGTCTAATTATTGGTTATGTATATAAACGAAACCTACTATAAACGAAATTAGAAATACCCGAATATCTATGAACGACATTTCGTCATCAACTTTAAGTATTATTCTCGTATCAGAGAAAAAGTAACAAATACGAACATGATTCTCAAAGAAAAGAAAGGGGAAAAAGAAAGAAAGAGAACTAGGAAGAAAAGAGAAACATACGAAAAGCTGTACTAAAACAGTTCGTATACTAAACGTGAAAGAAGAACTGAAAGAAGAAGGGAGAAGGGCCCCGCAGCCGGGGCATGTGCCGTCGAAACTTTTAAATGAAATTCCTCGAGAATAACTAGGACGCGTTCATCCCTTTATACCCAACCGTAGAGCGGAAAAGGTGTGTCGACGAGCCTGCGTGTCGATTTGCACACACATTCGCCATCCCATGCAACAGAGGGATTCCTGTTTAGAAAGCGGCAGAGTTCGCGTTTCGCTACCTCGACACGAGGCGAAAACGTCGTCTGTGGAATGTTAAAACGGCATTGGCGGACTAAAACGACGCAAGATAGGGAGGAAACTAGGAGGTATCGAGAGTAAAATGTTCCACTGTATTCCTTAATATTTTTTACCCTTGGACCTGCTGCTGTTCCACGTCTTCTACTGATATTCTCTTATCTGGCCTCGTTTCCGCTTCTAAGGACCACTCTCACCGACTTCCGTTTCAACGAAGATGCTCGGTGCAGTTCGAACGTTCGAATTCCGACGAGGATCGTATAATTTTATGAAGGGATCGATGGTCTGCGAGTTTATTAGTATTCCAGGTACGTTTCCACCCTGTTCGATAAGACTTTAATGATTCGAGGGGCGATGGCGAATGGAAGGGGATGGTCTTGCTCGCGATTGATTCGTTTTCACGCAAACTTATGAAGATTTCGTGTCCAAGATTTTCAGTTCTTGCGAATGAATCTCTTCGATTATTGTAGTATATGAATACTGCAATAGATACAATGCTGTGCTAATGTCTTTCACATTTACTGTATATACGCAAGAAGAGTAGAAAAATGAAGATGTCACAGCAATTACCAAAGCTATCGACCACCTTGCATCCAGCAATTCCACGGACGAGCTCAACTTCCAGTAACCTCGTTTGCTCGAAATTCATCCACGGAGAATCGAAACCTTCGTAATCTTTCAAGATACTCGGGGGATCTTTAAGTTCGCGGAAACTAGTCACAGAACAGTGCCACGTCTCGGGCCTATAAATCCCCTGTCGCACTATGGAGCGTGCGAAGTCACGCGAATCCTCTGCGGCAATTTCGTCGTCCGCATCTCGGAAACAGATCGATCCAAGCGACGATGAAACGTCTCTAGTCCAATCACGATGGTACCGCGTAAGTCACGCTGTCAACAGTCCCGTTAAGAGATCGATACGTCTTGCCAGCTAGTCGTTCCGTCCTCCACGTTGGAAAAACTTGCGCTTATCCGGAAGTCAGGCACGCTCCAAAGGTTGCAACGGAATAGGAAATCGGATGGAGGCAGAGACGGGAGGAATCGCAGGTATTCGACACGGAGCCACGGTCGCAGACGACCCACGATAAGTCTCCTTAATTAGAATCTTATCGGAATAAGCTCCAGACGCGCTTGAATGCTGGCTGTGCCGGAAGTAGCCTCTCGGAGATCGGTGACGAACGAAATGCGATTTCGGTGCTTAAGGAGACGCTGAGTTATTTGTTCGTTGTGCTTTAAAGTGTTCCAGTAATACCAATATTTTAACTGTTCTTGTTTATCATTAAATATACGTCTGCAATAAATATATCATCGTAATATCTGTATACATTTTCAATTTGATTTCAAATTTTGTCGATGTAATCACGACGCTGCTGTCTTATTACGATGCTCGTTACACGCTAATGAAATTTCCAAACTTTTCGCCTAACACGCATAATATATACATTCGTAAGTGTTCAGAGACTCGCGTGTACCATTGTACCTTAAACGATCGAAATATACCGGAAGAGTGACATCGAATCTTCAACGAGGCGAGTCGCGTTCCAAAGCATCGATTTAACGCGATCGTGTTTCTCAAACAAAATTTGCATACTCCCTCTGCGCCCCGGCAAAATTTCTGTTTTCCACGAACATTAATCTCTGTACAGTTAGGTGATCGCTATTCAAAATTCTGTTCTACGTAGTTCGTGTTTCAGCGTCGAGCGTGCACTTAAATCGTGAACACCCTGCTGTGAAATTTTCCTAGATGTACGTCGTTTCCCGATCTTTGCCGACCGTGAACGCGTATGTATTTAAACCACCGACCACGATGTTTCTCAAACACGATTTGCATACTCCACTTACGCAAAATATGTATTTCCCAGAGAACGTTAACGTCCCTATAGCAACATTGTCCCGTGAATTTCACCGTAATCTCTACCTTTCACACGAGTACCTGCTTGACACTTGCGGAAACGTTTTTACTCAAAATGGTAATTTTAGTATTTTTGAAAATTGATTTTTCTCTTTTAGAAAGAGAAGTCTCGCTTTTTTAAAATAGGTTCGGAAGATACCTCAAGGAAATGAACATCTGCCCGAGAACGTCGAAGAAAATGATCAAAAGTTTTTCTCTGAGAAAGTTATTAAAACCTAAATTGAATGTTTTTGATTGAAAATTAAATTTTTGTCTCCTAATTACAACGGATAAAAATAATCACCGGCGCGTACTTTTCAGCAGAAAATATTTACCCCAAAATACTAAAGCAATTAAATTTTATTTATCGATCGATCGACCATCTAATTTGTCCATCTAAATGTCTTTATTCTGTGATAAATTTTCAATTTTTTTGGTACAGCGACTTAATCTGATGATATACATGCTTCTAGAAAACTGCTATGGTTTCCTTGCACGAAGTTCTTAATCTTATATTATTCATCAACTTTGTCGCATCGCGATTACAATTTCACTTGAAGCACTGTTTTTTACAGAACCGAAACTCGCATAATAATTTTCCCTTTAACAAGCGTGTATTTCAAAGCTTACATGCTTTGAGATTTTCAATCTTTTAAAAAGTTATTTTATTGTATATGTAGTACCGTGTCACCAGGAAACTCGTATAATGTTCTGTCACAAGGTCTTTATTTTACAGGCTCGAAGCAATGGTACGACATGATTCCCCTTTGAAAAGGGTTTTCCATGTATTTCAATAAAATTTCTATCTTTTAATCTCCATGCAAATACACGTATTTTACAAAGTTACATTCCCCAAAGGGAATTTCCATACTTCGTTCATGGTTACCTCTCTTCGAAGTACATCAGTCTCTTCGTATGTAAATAAAGTAAATCTTACAACGTCAAACAACAAATTTTTGCTAATTTATGCTTTCAATAAAACAGACCTAAATACTAAATACTCGGGTCGTTAATTTTCAGAGAATAATGTTCTTCAACCAGCAAGCAAAATAATTAAAAAATAGGTCGATACGTAGTCTCTCTTCCTCAAACATTAAATATTTTCACTGTTCTTGACTCTGTTACTGTCCTCGGATGTTTTATGTCCCAATTTCAGTCCTGGTTCGATAAGAGACAACGGAAAGGATTTTGAATGTTTTACGAAAAATTTGTATAGAAAATTGAAACGAGAAATTAAACGTATCGATAACCATTCTTTCATATTTTTCCCAAACTATAGACATTAATGGGGAGATGGATGTTTTCAGAATAAATTTTCGTAATAGGTATTTTTATAATAGGCAAACATACCTGTACACACGTGATACGTCAGTAACAAGCATTATAACGTCATATTATTAAGTATTATAATGTATGTTTAATGTACATGTTTCCATGATAGGTATTATCGTGTAATTTTCATAACAGATACTTCCATAATAGGAAGATAGATATTTCTTATCATCCACTAAAAAGATACTTCCCTCGATCTTAAGAAATTTTTCCATATAAAGTTTAGAAGTAGAAGTTTATGATCTTGGGTCGAACATAAATAACATTCAAGATCAAAATCTCTACTTTTCTAGGAAATGTTAATTTTTGTCAATATACAAGGAACAGCGATTCCTCGAAAAAAAAAAAAAGAGAAAATAAAATTCCTCGAAGTTTGGTTCGCGAACGTATACTTTCGCGTTATTAACTTTAATATGTAGTTTGAAGCATGTGAACCCGCATTTACGGATAAGAACCGATAATCCGGCCGGAAGACGAAGGAACGAGCGTGAAATACGGCGATCCCTTGGCCGACAGTCGTGAAAATTTTCCGGAATACCGAGTCGATCGTTTCCCGGGACAACCGACGAAATTTCCGGATATCGCCTGTGATATTTTCGTCGCTTTTGTTCGTTCTCGCGATCCACTTCGCGCGATGTTTGTTTCCTCTTCTTTCATCTTCTTTTTTTATGGTGAATGGGGGCGACAGGGGAGGGAGAAATCCGTGGAAATATATTTTTCAAGCGATGATTCGTGTTTTTCGAGAGAAAAGGACTAAAAGTAAAAAGTGCCGCTATATTTGTTGAAACGTTCAAGGTAACACGAAGAGTTCATTACGAATACCAGGGAACTTTCTCTGCCCCTTGCGATTAGACATCTGTTTTCTGGAATTTGTTGTTCTCAGGACAACAGATTTTTTTCGTGAGATTCGAGGTATTAATCGGTTCGTTGATAGTTTGTAATTTCAAAACGATCGATAATAAAGCAAAACGATAAATAATAACATAAAAGGGACGTGTTTAAGAGGACGCTACAGCGCGATAAAATAAAATATCCTGGTAGTTTTAACATCAATGAGCAATACCTTCGAGGAAGGGTGAAATAACTTCAGAATAGAAGAAATGTTTTAACGAGATTTGAAACTTCGGTATATCAGTGATTAAAATATGGTTGGCTGGCTGTGTGATAGCCCTGAACGAATGTCAACTCTCGAACTGAAGCAGGGAATATTTTTCAAAGGGTACACAGGTGCTAAAACTTTCATATAGATACTAATTGCGAACATTAATATTTGAAAATGAACATAATATTAATACGTACAATATAGTTATTATATTATATGGAATGGATCGTTCGCAGTGAAAGAAGAAAGATCAACCTCGAGGGATTAGAACCGTATGCGTAATTCAATCTGTACATGTAAACATCAACCAAGAAGCGAAAATAATACACATTGATATAAAACAAATATAGAGAATTTCACGGTAGATTCAAACATTAAATATAATTTTAAGTAGGTTTTCAAATTTGCAAATATTAAATAGATTTTTGCTTGTCGGTTTCCTCTAAATTCTAGATGCCACTGATCTCTAACTATTTAAAATTAATCACTCGCGATTTCTCGAATCTCGAAACAGATCGTTCTAGCTGCTGTATCGATTTAAAAATAATAACGACGACGAAGTTGAGAGTTTCTTTCAAGCGACGCGTGGTTCCACGAACATCGGAAAACTTGCCCAGACAAAACCAGATATCTTTCCCTTTTTATGTATCTCGCCGACCAAGTTCCCAGCGTAAAGTAGTGCGACGTATCGTACGATTATTCCTCGACTTCGCTTCCTCTTGCGACGCTACAACCCTCGAACAAGCCCATCGACCGTATGCATCTCGACCAGAGCAAGAAAATGATCCTGCTTCGTTAATTATAGATGCACCTCGGTCAATGCATCGAGCGTGTGCACACGCCACAAGAGGCTGCGTGCGATTATCGAGATTTCAGAAGTGGCTCGAGGGGATCTTGTTGCGGTAAAGTCTGCCGTGAGTTTTGTGGAGCTGGCGTTTTCTGATTTATTAAAGAGATGCTCGATCATTTGTTCATTTTACGTCCCATTATCTTCGTTCTTGTTTTATTTCTCTTTCGTAGAATTTTCTTGTTTACATCGAAAGTTTCTCCGTGATCGTTATCGAGAGCAACTGAGATTTTACACTCGTACTACACGAAATTTTCTCTTAGTTTAGAAAGATGTCTTTGAACGTAGAATTTCTTCTTTTAAGAATGCAACCTTCCCGAATTAAAAATGTACAGTATCTCTGAATTGCAGATTTTTGTAAACTGTAATCCTCTTTTTCTTAAATTTACCATTCTTCTGGTCGATATTATAAGCAACTGGTATTTTATAATCTGTTTAAAAAGAATTTTATTTTCTTCAATGTTTTTGAAATTAGAATCCTCTGCTTTAAGATTTATAAATCAGAATTTTTCGTCTTATTTAGAATTAGCTGCACCACCAGATATTTAGAATTACCCATACTTATACCTAGACGACAAGTTTATTACCATTTTCTATTCGAATTATTATCAAGAACCGCGATTGAAGGAAACTCTGGAAAATTGAAAGAACTTTGTGCAACCTGCCTCTATCATCATTCATGCCTATCCCGGATGATTCAGAAACAAACAACAATGCACCTTACTTGAAAATTCCTTTGAAAAAGAAACCGGCGCAGACGCGAACAATCGGGAGAAAATCTGAAAATAACACACGGCCATTACGCTGGTTTCTCGTAAACGGGCGCATTTATTCCACGGAAGCAAAAGAGTCTTCTATTGGCTTCCTCGAGATGAATTCAAGCGAAACGCGGCGTACTCGAGCGGATCTACGGCGACACAAAGCCTTATACGCGGCTTTCAGTTAACGATACGTGCGTTAAAGCGGGCTGGAAATGTAAATATCGCGTGTCGCGCATTGATGTCCCCCGTAAAACCAGCTGGCAGAATTTCTGGTTCCATTTGGCCGGTGTCGAGAACGATGGAAAATGGAAGGTCGCGTACGAGAATTTAACGTCAGAGATCGCGGAGTACTTGGCTCTACGAAAATTGAATTACGACGCCGTTTCATACGAGAAAGGGATGCAGTTAAGGTGTCCACTTTGTGTTTAATATCGTGTCCCTGCGGTTGTTCAAAGTGTGGTACTACAACTTTAGGAAACAGATTTTTATGCCCCGAGTTTGAATAATAAATTTTGCAGTAAATTCCGGAAATTCGTTGCCGTTAACGTGAAAATTCAATTTCTTTATTTTTCAGCTTGGTGAGAAATTTTTGTCGCCTTTGTATCTTCCATAATGATAACAAGGTTTTATTTGGTGAAACACGGATCTTTAATTCTTTATCGTCACGAGAAATTTTTGTTAATTTCGTATTTTCCTAGAAATATTCAGATTTAATTCCGCAATATAATTCCGAGAAGTTATTGTCATTAGTTGGTGTGAAAATTATTTTTATCAAGCGACTTAAAATACCGGGTTTGAATTTTTAATCGCGGAAAATGTTAGCTCCTCGAGAAGACCTCGTATTTAATTATTCGACACCGCTACTTCCTAATTAACGAACTCTTTTCAGAATAAATCTAGAATTAAACGGCATCATGATGAATGTGTTTAAATGAATAATATTGTCTAACGCTTCTGCACAGGATTGGTTCTTTCTATTTTAAGTTTCATCTCGTTTAGAAGATCCGTAATATACGAAATGGCAGATTATTTTTCGAGATCTGTTCTCTTTGCGACAGATAGAGTTGAGACAACTTCTTTTCGAGCGTTTTTTTACCTGTCTCTTAGGTGAGCGACACATATTTCCCGGGTAAAGGATGAATTCGTCGCGAAAATAGCTGGGGACCCGCTAGATGACGACCGTTGGTGAAGAGAATTTTTGAAACGTGACGAGAGAGTCTATGAGATGGAGGAATCAGAGGGAATTTTCCATCTAATATCTCCTGTTAGACTGTAAAAATATTTCGCTACGATGAAGCGTACTCTGTTTGATAATTAATTTGCATGATAATAATTAATGCTAATGATAGGATAAATCGGGAGAGAATAATTCGATCGATACGAATCAAGATTAATTTAGATTTACTTTAACGATTTTATGTGGGGTCAAGTAATTTTATCTCCTTGATTTTTTATTTATAATTATTAGCGGAATGAGTGATATTACCATTTTTATCGATTTAATTTAAGACTAATATTATTAAGTCACTAATTCACTAGGATTTAAACAAATTGTAAATTAAGTTTAACCATTTCCCAGCGGAAGCTGCGTTGTTGTTGCCTTTTTATAACCTTTTACTATATAATATAGTTTACTAATTAAGTTTACTGGGGTTAACGTTATCTCGCACGAGAAAACAGACGAGGAAAAGACCCAAAGCAGCCTCTAATTATTTCAATACTTTCGTAGCTCCTGCGACAAACCGTGTCATCTTAGAAACTCCCAAACTATTAAGCAATCGTTCAGAAGCTCCTAATTATCGCGAAGTCGGATAGAAGTGCTCAGGTTCGGCCATAATTAATAGAGAAGCATCTCGGATTACCGGACGAAGCCTGAACTCCTTTAAATTCTCGCGGAACTAATAAGCATACTGTGGGTTTTTATGCAAATTCATATTCTTGAGGATATGATATAAAGAATTGTTTTTTGTCCAGGTTGACTGATAGAGGAACGAGTGGATGAATTTGTGATAGAAAAATATATTGAAATAAGTATAGGTATAAGTATAAGTACAGGTATAGTGTATGATGATCCAGATCTTCAGTGTTACAATACAATAGGAAGGACGATAGAGATCACGTTCATATATTTATAGCAAAGGACATTACCAAAAAGTTAACCTTGGTGTGTAGCTCTAGCTGAAGGCTACAAGAAACAGCAATAGAAATCTACTTATAACTCTTTGGTTTCTAGACCTTGTAACCCAAAACAAAATTTATATTCAAGGGCACAATAATATGCACCTGTCCTTGTTTTGTATTTTTGTTTAACTAAATTCTATTCTCTTCGTAACATTCGATCTCCGGGTCACGGATATACGAAAGAAAAGGTGTAAAGTTTTTCAACTATATTTACAGCAAAGGACATTATCAAAAAGCTAACCTTGGTGTGTAGCTCTAGCTGAAGGCTACAAGAAACAGCAATAGAAATCTACTTATAACTCTTTGGTTTCTAGACCTTGTAACCCAAAACAAAATTTATATTCAAGGGCACAATAATATGCACCTGTCCTTGTTTTGTATTTTTGTTTACCTAAATTCTATTCTCTTCGTAACATTCGATCTCCGGGTCACGGATACACGAAAAAAAGGTGTAAAGTTTTTCAACTATATTTACAGCAAAGGACATTATCAAAAAGTTAACCTTGGTGTGTAGCTCTAGCTGAAGGCTACAAGAAACAGCAATAGAAATCTACTTATAACTCTTTGGTTTCTAGACCTTGTAACCCAAAACAAAATTTATATTCAAGGGCACAATAATATGCAGCTCTCCTTGTTTTGTATTTTTGTTTACCTAAATTCTATTCTCTTCGTAACATTCGATCTCCAGGTCACGGGTATACAAAAAAGAAAAGATGTAGAGTTTTTCAACAGTTCTACCTCTCAATTATTGTAGAAAACAAACATTATTAACAAAAGTATATTGATAAGGGGAGGACTTTTCGATTAATTACACACGTTTGCGAGTTCCGTGCCGCATTTCGAGTGATTTCCATTCCGTAAGATCTGCGCAGGTTTGTCAAGACGCCTCCGCGTGCGTTTTGCGTCCATTAATTACTCGGCCGCTTTTGTTCTGGCGGAAGTTCGTCGCGCGAAACGGGTCTTAATCACCCTTACGACGCCGACCGTGAATAATTAACGCGTCGTTGCGGCAAGGTAAACTGCTTTCTCCTTTCTCCTTTCTTCGCCGACTCCTGTTTTTTCTTTTTCATCGTCTTCCTTCGTACGCTGATAATAGCTTACTTTTCTGGCCGCCGGCTAATCCAATTTGCCCCCGCGAGAAGCTTCGGGTTAACATCGTGTAGCCCGAGCGATTTATGAACGTCACGGTGGAAGGAAACGTAAACGAGCGTGTATGGCGCGCGTGTGGGACACCTTGGTGTGAGAGCTTGACCAGCAAAGCGTCTAACGAGACAGCGGTATTTATGCGATACGGTTTTTTTTTTGAAGAATAAGAGGATTTACGGAGGAGGAGAAGGTTTTGTTTAGTCATCTTGGCATTAACCATACTTGGTTTTCTCTTCTGTTTTATTTTTGTTTTTAACGTAAAATAGCAATATCGTCACTAAAATTACGAAACCAGTGAAAACGACGAGTATTAGCTTTCTTTTCGTCGCGTACTTGCAAAATTGAATTACGTATACCGTATGCCTATTTTAATTTCATCGTACCATTTTAATTCTTTTTCAATTCGCATTTCTCTTAGCTATCGAACGCTGTTTAATGCAAATCCCACAAACTATTATTTCCCGCCGCGATCCCAAAGAATCAACGCTAACCCTAATAATCCCTTCGTCATTATACGAAGCAGCTGGAAAGGTATTTCTGCGCGCTCCAACTAGTTCAACTATTTTCTATCGCCGTTTCTGATCCCGTAGCCAGCCCTCTATTTTCCAGCCGCGGCATTTTGTGGTTTCTAACGAGTACGATTAACGCGTTATTGCGCGATTCTCGTGAGATTGTACATACCGTTCTGCCACGAATCACGATGGCTCGATCGATATCCGCTTCCGATTCAGACGGAAGAGTCACAGGCGTTGTTCACGATCGCTACAGCGACGCTCTCGCTTACGGTGGTTTACGCCAATTTCGAAATACACACGCCACAGGGATATTGGAACGCCGCTAATATAGCGACCAGTCGCAGTGCACACGCCTTGGAGAACGTGCTGTCGCGGTTCCCAATGGAAGATCGGTGTATCTGTAGAGAAATCGAGGACGGAGCACGCGTTTCGTCAGGTCTGCTCGATTTAATCGAATTTGTTTCAAATGGAAAGCAGTAGAGGCGTATAAAGTGGCATAAGTTATAAATTTACGAGAAATTTGATGTTGCATAGAGTGCATATAACACGCAAATATGTACGCGAGTATCTTGGCTGCAGTACATTTCGCAATATCTTGGATTATATACTTTTGGGGGAAAATAACTTTCCAAGTTCTATCTCTCAATTATATTCTTTCTTCTTGTTTCGTTCTATTAATAACATGATATTTATAAAAGTTATATCAAAATTATAATTTATATCGATAAACAAGACTCTATTGGAGCACGCATGATTACGTGCATCGTTAAGAAGAAAGGAAGGAAAGAAAAGAGAGAAAACATAAAGAGCGGAATAAAGATGCATCACGAGGAGCGAGGAATTTCATTTTGCCTTATCATTCGTGAAAGAACGTAATAATGGTCAGTGAGCCAGGAAACCGCATTTAAGAATTTATCTTGTTACACTCCAAGTGTGAACCGTCGTAATTACGCGAAAATTATGCAGCGCGATCCTTCAGACGTATTCGTTCGACCTGGTATACTCGAAATTTTCTCTGGTTAATCAACGTGTTACCAGAGATACTTTAAAATGTTGCTTTAAACTGGAAACAAAGTTACGAATATTTTCCAACAATCTCTCGGAGTAAATCGAGTAAAAGTAGTTCGTCTTTCAGTTCCCCTTTCTTCGAAAAACTTCGAAATATTTGCCCCTCGACAAAACGATTCCTGAAACTTCTAAAATACTAACTCTTTCATTTCTGTATGTACACCGATTTTTTTTTTTTTTTTTAAACAACATTGATACACTTTCGGGATTAAGTTAGAAAGATTTACCAAATGTCCAGCTGGATAAATTGTAAAGTACAAATTAAATACTAAAAAAAAAAAAAAAAAAAAAAAAAACTATCAGGCGTTCAAAGAAGCCCTACTTTATGTACTTCGTTCTTCGAGAATCTTCGAAAAATATTTACTTCCAAAGAGAGTAAATTTTTCTCAAAGAAATTGCTTTCCTGATTTGTTGCAATTTATAAGATATATATTAATCTCTATATATCTGGATAGACTATAATATTTTAAGTAAGATGAACTTTTTTACTTTCGTATAAATCACAATATCTTTAAACAAGATTTATACACTATGAAGTTTCTGAAGGAATATCATCATTATCATTATCGTCACTCTTGTTCTACCTTCAAGAATTTTCCAAATATTTTTCTCAAACAAATTTAAACAAAGAGCGGCATTATTTTCACGCGGTTTTCTTTACCAAGTTTGTTTTAGTACCAACGTTTAGAGATTAAACGTCATCGCGCTGTTTGTACGATATTTCTTCGTTATTTCAAACACGCAGGAGCGTCATTTCCTATTCACGCGCTGTGCCGCTTCGTGATTTATCCACGGTTCTCGGCGACACGCTAATTCCTCTGCTTAAACCCGCGTTCGATCATTTATACACCCCCTTGCTACGTGTTTGCTGTATAACGACAGCAAAATCTTCGGTTCTGGCCTTAATCGATGTTCGTCAGTACGTTTATGATGATGCTACGGATTATCGAGTGAAATCACATAGGAAAGTTATGTAATCCTTTAGGACGTTGCAAAATTGAATTCTCAATCGATATCGCTACGTCAAACTCAATCGCAACAGTTTCAAACAAATTTCAGATACTTGCATAGATCGTTTCGTTTCAAACTGGCGAATATTAATTTAATCACTCGAGTTTCTGATCCTCATTTGTATCGTATAGATCGCGTATTCGATCCTTGTTACGTGTTACAGTATTGTAGTATCGTGGACAGATTGTTTAAGATACTCAGAAAAATACAAGTGAAGAACGGCAACACATCCAAACCAGGTGGCTGCTGAAGCGTGCAAAACTCTCATACGAAGAAGACTAAAAAGAAAACACCCCACTGACCTCACTAAAGAAATAAAATAGTCAAACTCGAGGATGGTATCCCGCTGGGGGTAGCCATCCACGTGTTATTTAGCAATAAAGTTAGAAAAATTTACCAAATGTCCAGCTGGACAAATTGTAAAGTACAAAATAAATAATAATAATAAAAAAAAAGATTGTTCAAGAAATAAACAATGTTGCGAGAAAGTCTAAGTGCGGAGAAGCCGAAAGAGTCTGGAAACTTCAATGGATCGAGCGGTCCATCAGTGTATCGTCGGTCCTTCGGTCGAATAATTACGCGGAAAAAAAGATCTACGTGGCCATGGCCGCGTAGAACGCGTACATGGCGAGGCTATGAGAAAAGACAAAGGGATGCTTAAGGGAAAAAGACGAATTAACAGGCAGTCGTGAGTTGGGAAGTCATAGTGTGGCCAGCGTTGTCAGAGAGTGTTGTCAGCGTTGTCGAGGAGGGTGGTCCGCGTGGAAGAGAGCGTTGGAGACATTGTGACGAGAGTTGTAAATCAACTATTCAGTTGTCTTAGTCATAGCACATTACTGTATTTAATTCAATAACCATCGTTTCCTGTTTAATTCATTTTAAAGAAATAAGAAAGTCCTACAGTATTGAATTCTGCTTTTCAATATCGTAGGTATGTAAACGTTAGAATTTCGCTTATTCACTTTCCTGGTGCATATGATTCCCAATACAATTTGATATAATACAGCGTTAGAGACACAGAAGAAGAGACACAAAGATCTTTCGTGCGCACGCATTACACGATCCAATTACACGGATAAATAAACTCCGGTATCTAAAAAACTAACATATCATCCATAACCTGCTGACGTATGTATATGACATTCGAATTAATCCAAAATGATCCAGCACGCTCGATAAATCATCGTACACGCTTGCGCAAACCTCAAATACACATCGTTTCCTGCGGTAGATCCATTCATCCTTCCATCGTTATCCCCCGGGCATCTCTCGTTCTCCACGCATTCATCAACGTATATAGTACACGTTTCTCAGAATTGACGAGTTCTACGTAGCAGTGGAAATTAGTACGAGAGTACCATTCGACGTGCGATCAGCAAAATAAACCCGGTTTGCACGCGTAACTCCTTTTCCGGCTGGTCGCACCTTCTGTCTAACCCTCGTTCGCCAACGTCGCCGAAACGATAACGTAACAACGTATTACGACGTGTAAACACAGAAGGACAGAGATCCGGCGCGTGGAAATGAGCGAAATAATCCCCACGGCTTACGTTGCTTTAAGATTTCGCGAAGCCACCGGTCGGCAGCCTCGTAAATTTCCGCGGCTCAGCACATAAATTACACCGTTTCGCTATCTTCTTTATTCTCCCGTCGTATTTCCGTCTATTCCGTGACTCGTTATACGACTTACGTCGTCTCGCAACAACGATCGAAAAGATGCGACGTAATTCGGTACGTTCAGGGCGACTAGCGGAGTTTACGGGAGAATCATATTTGATTATTCTGGTTTTGCTCCGAAGATTTCGAAATATTGTTTCTATTTAAGAGAGACGGTATTTAGTATCTCGTTCGTAAAAATTTGTGTAAGTGAATTTTATAGTTGAGAGGTGTTTCAAGCGTTTTGTTCGAAGAACTCTTTTGGCATCGATGAATTTCTCGATGTATTTGTAGATTTTTAAGGGAATACTTAAGCAGTTGAAGAACAGATTTACAGTAACGGTTATATTTCTCAATATAGTAGCAGCTTGAATTTAAATTAATCTTTCATTTCTCTAGCATTACTGCAATTGATTGAGAATTATATCGGTAACAGATAATTCGTTGCTATTCCGCGTAAAATAGCTTTTCGCATATATTGTCAGAAAAAGCTCGATACATTTCTTGTAGAAATAACAAGCGTGTCTGGAAATGGGGAATAATTACAATTTGCAGATTAGCTAGTTCATTATGTACCAAACAAACGATGATACACATTATTATACAATATTTAACACAATATTAAATACTCGTAGATGATATACGATTAGGAAATACGTGAATGATATAAAACGATATAAACGATATTTCACACTGTCTTGCTGTTTCAGGAATAAAAAAGACGAACAAAATGGCTTTGAATTCTTCTAGAGGAGGTGCTATCTTCTGAATGCACAATGAAATCACATGGCACGAAATAGAACTGCTAGCCCAGAACACCCAACAATCTCACCCCCAAACCATCTCTGTGAAATCGCCGCAACAACCTTGCCTTCTTGCCAAGCTGAACCATTGCCGCGTAAATTGTCCCATCTTGCCATACTCCTTTGCATATAGCGTTTGCCTGCAAAAACTGACAAACGCTTGCCAGCAAGTGCGGGAGACGCGTCAAATTGCCAGACTAAGTTACAATTCCGGCGCTCTTTGCGTCAGAATTCTCCTTTTGAATCAAAAGCCTCGAATTAATGGCACCAACAACTCGATTGCACCTGCAATTTTTCTCTCTTTTCGTTCTTTTCCGTGAAACACGCGAAAAATTCGCGATCATCGTTTAACCATCGTAATTAACTCGTAGCAACTGCGAGAATATCCAATTTTTTTTTATCACTGACCAAGTTGAACAAAAAAAAGAAGTGATAAAAATTCGGTGGCAAAAATGTAATGAAACGATTCGCTGCAATATCGCCGCGGCTATCGGCGGATATTGAAAGAGAGGAGATGAAATAAACTCGTTTCCTATCTTCTTTTCTTGTTTCATAAAAAGTTATGGAGAAATTAACGCGCGAAGGTGATCCAGAGTAACGATGCTAACTCGATTTCCCGATTTGTTAATGATCAGTTCTGTTCCGTTATTTACATGGATTACGATGATTATAATCCGAATGTAGGCTATGTTTCAATTTTTAATCCCGAATTTTTATGCTTGAGTTGGTATAACCGAGTAGCAAAATCGATTTATCTGATAGACGATATGTAGGATACACCTTTTTCTAGGGAAATTTAATTATGAGGAAAACGAAACTTTGTTATATGAAACTGGAAGCAGAATCGTATCTACCGTTTTCGATATTAGATACTTTTTTGATAGAAATGAAACATAATCGAACCAGAATCGGTCGAAAAACGTTAATAAAATAAGAGCGAACAAATAAATGGTAATAAAATAATTGTCTGAAACAGAGAGAAAATTACAGAGAGAACAAATTTTTTATTTAAAAAAGTACAATGTAAATTAATTTTAAACGTTTATAGAATAAACTGTACAGAAACGAATAAACGCGTTAACAAATATTATGTATAGCTCGTCGATTTTTTTATGTCGCATAAGCGTTATAGTAAAAGATCGTAAATCGAATGTATCGAAAGGTTGAAAGGGATTAATTTCGGTTTGTGCTTGTGTGTAGGTTTGCAGAATTTGAACGCAGGAAATGTGTAATTGCGCTCCAACATACGGAACGTATCGCTGAAGCGTTAAATTGTATTCTCAAACTGCATTTCCACGCAAATTACACGGGCATGCGATATCATCTTTCGGGTGACTTTCTTGCGGAGACAAAACACGGCACACTCCGCGCTTGGCAACGCCAACAAAACCTTTTATAATTCACGGATTCTATGATGGAAAGCAAATCTCTGTACCGTCTGAGAGATGGCAATCCTCGATACGAAAACTACTCAAGAATTCGTAATATCTGATATCTTTATTATTCTCGAAACCTAGTTAAGGAATTCTTGGTCATTTGTATCTCGAATCTGAGATACAATAATATACGAATGATATCACGTTATTACAATATTTGAAGCACCGAAGTACTGAAATCTTCAGAATTAATAGTTTTTAAGAGGTAGGAAATGTTCATGAATGTTCAGAATTCATGATATTTAATAGCGTAATGCTAGAAATACCAGAAACTCTGAAATTCTAATGTTATATTTTCTAATTGAGAATAAATTCAGAGCAAGTTATAAACTGTAGTATCTGTGAATTAAACACATAAATAATCGTGAAAAGTTACTTGAAAGTTAATTTTAATTATATCGATTCCAAATCTTGTGCAAAGATATAACTTTGTTACAAGCATGTTGTTTATTTTTAGAAAAATTATTCAAAGTTAACAAAAATGCATAGTAAACAAGTTATACCGTACTAGGATACAGATGGAATAAAAGTCCAACTCGAGACTACTCCCTCGAGAAGCTCGTTCGACTCAACCTGAAGCACAAGGAAATCATCAGAATCTTAAAACCATTCCCTGACGACACTCTTACGTCTCGCGTTTCCTTCTCATTTCTCTGCATCGACGTCAAATTACCACGTAATTTGCGTGAAGCGAATCAACCAACATCCCAACGACGAACCATGTGAAATGCAACGCAAATCCCTGCAGGATGGTACCCGGCAAGATTCGCAGCTTCGACTTTCGCCGAAGGCAGGTTAATTAAGCGAGCAAAAGACGCGCTCGAGTGGCGTTATCGAGGCGTTAGGTTTGTGTCTGCAACGCGAACAATAAACCACGACAGAGTCTAGTCTCAAGTCAGTGTATCGCGTGGCATACTGTTATTTCCCTGGTACTATATTGATTCCGGTGAGTTCACAATTACGCGACCCAGCCGCTGGCTTTCAGTATCTTCCTCTCGACGACGACCTTTCTTTCTCACGTTCCATCCAGCCCCATCTCTTCGCTAGCTTGTCGCTTTTGTGGCCGCGACTTCAACGATGTGACGCTCGATTTCAGTTTTCGAGCTGCTCTGTTTATGAATATACATCACTTGCAGCGATGAATTTCCCGGCAAAGTACACCGAGGCACGTCTAATTATGCGGCCAGCCTTATCGTCTGGCTGGCTGGCTGCTCACAGTGGGTGGGATTAATTACGATGATCGTTTGCATCTTACTCTACGTGTCTTATAACACGTGTGTTTTAAATGAGAAAATTTTGGATCTTGGAGATCGCAAAATCGTTAGTCAGATTGAAATTCCTTATTATTTTCGGGGCAAACTGGAACAGCTGGGAAATTCCTAACAAAATTTAATTCATCACGGTATTCCGAGGATTTGATTTTGCCTTTACTCGATTACTATTCCTACGTCACCGTGTCGTTCGAATGGACGAAGAAATGGTAAAGTTGTATGAGTACAAAATGATAAGGAAAATGAAACTGTGTCAATGAACGCTGTATTTGAATGGGTAGAATATTGGAGCGTTGCTAGCAAAAAAGCTGCCTGTCTGCTGAAATGCGCGATTTTATCTGAGCTAGGGTTACTTCCGTTCGATCATGTGTCCTGGTGGATGTGGTGATCGCATTATTTTTTTTTTTTTTTTTTTTTTACTAATTGTGCTTGAAGTGCTGGGCGTGTCGAAGCGGGCGAAGAAACGTGTTTGCAGGGGTGAAAGTTTTGGAAAAAGTGTTGACAAAAACGGTTAGAGTTCTCCCTTGTCTGGTTAATCGCTGATTGGCTCTGTGTACGTGAGATGCGTGGGTTAATAAAGCTAAATCCATACAGGCCTCTGCCTGTCCGCTGATCGTCTGATTGTCCGCTTATAGATCAATTACTATCTACGATGAAATTTTCCAAAGTCAACGTACATTGACACGTGGTACAACGACAATGTTAGAATTTCTATCTGATTGTATCCTTAATGATAAAAATTGAAAAAGGGAAAAAGGTTATTGTACGTATAAATTTACAGAGGTTCACAACCATTCTTTTCTTAAAATGAAACATTTGGTTTCAAAAATATTCACTGCAAAATTATGCTACGATCATTGGTTGATCATATCATAGAAATTGTCCAAGTTGTTCATTGATTTGACATGCATCATACCAGCAATATTATCGTATCACGAGATCGGCTTAGTGCACGGGTATAGAAGTAGCAAGCAAACTTCGGCGTTTGCTTTGGTAACAGTGGTAGTGCTTGGTTTCGGATACTTCCGGTTTCGAAGGATACAACAAGGATGGATAGAAGTTGCTGAAAGGAAAATATAATACAAGTTCGTAGTCAGGTAAGTATGGAGTTTAGAAGGTTCGTTAGTCAGTCTATATGAAACATAATCTTCGCAAATGGAGTAAAAATTATGAAGAATTGTAACGATGTTTACGTAAAAGCTGAATTTTAACGAAGTTGGAAGTCGTGTTCCCGTTTTATAGCAGATGATAAATGTTACGTACTCCGTGATGAAAAATGGGAATAAACAACTAATCACTTGTATATACATCAAACAATTTTTCATTCTTTATTTTAAATATTCTAAACAAATTTATAAAGATTACGCATAAATTTACTTCTGCGTATTACGATCTATAAATTGATACTTTTCGCAAGTTGAAATATATATCAAGAATTAATACGAAATTGATAAATCCAAAAGCAGATAGCGTACTTTTGTATCTTTTCTTTCGTAAACGAATTTTATAGTTTAAATATATTTTCAAGTGTATTTGTTAGGTGTGTAAATGACGCTAATTTATTAGTTGGAAAAAAAGATGAATGATACGACGAGTACTACATTCGTACCATTTATTTTCAAACAATACTACGGTCATGTGTATTTAACAATTGTGTTACTATTTTTAATGGAAATGTACAATTGTTTTGACAATTGACTTTTCCGAAACATTGTCACGAAGCATCCTCTATAAACCTCCATTCACCTGTCCCTTTCAAATTGTTAATAACAAAAAAGTATTATTTTTTTATTTTTTTCAGTCATTTATATATTGTAATGGACCTAGTTGTCTGCTAGAATCTTTGGTTTAGTATTGAACACATATCCTATTTATCTTTCTTATATGTCTAATGTTTGTTATATGAAAACTACTGTCTTATGACCTATATATGTCTTCTTGTCTTTAACCTGTATTTGTTATTATAATACCTTAACTTATATATGTATATATAATTTATACTGTATATTATATAGTATATGTATATCCATTTTGTGTATTTACAAGGACGTATTTGTTAGACTTGCTCGACTATGGAGTCTGTGTCTGTTTAGTTCTACTCTTTCATGCAGAAGGCTCTTTAGGGTTGCTTTGACGAAGTTTGCCAATTCCCATACTGCTTTCTCTGTATCCGCTGTTAGGATTTGCGTCAGCTCTCTGTTCTCCAACCACCTCGGTCTAATTTCTTTGTAGATTTGGACATTTAGTTAGAACATGATTCATATTTTCCTGCTCTACCTCTTTGTATAGTCTGCATTCGTAGATTTCTTCTATTTTGTATTTGCACTCCTTTTCGGTTCTTGTAACCCAGTCTAACTTCCCGAGTAATCTTGCTTGTTCGATAATTTGCTTCACTGCAAGTGGGATGTTCATATTCGGCTAATTAAGTTTCTCCAGTTCATTTTTACTAATGTTTTTATACATTTTGCCATAGAACGAGTTTAGCACTCTCCTTCCATTCTTATCGCGAAACTTTTTGCAGATTTGTTCCGATAGTCCTTTTTGTGTTTCTACTCGCACCTTTATATTTAATAGGTTTACATTTTCTCTATCGTACCGCTGTAACTTAGTTTTCAGCTGGATGGCCCAATTCCTCCTTTCGTCTGCTGACTTTCTGTTTAATAGTATCAGTTTTTCCAAACATCTTCTTGGATAGCTTTGTTCTGTCATATTTGATATTTTTATCCACTATTTCGTTAGCAAGAAAAACGTAAATCGTTAAAGCTCATAGAAGACTTTCACGCTAATAAAATCGAAGAACGCACTGCAATCGTGCCATCTCATTCCACGTTCCACTGTCATCGTTTCCATTATCGCGCGAATTCAGTTCTCTTTTGTGAAAAACAAGCAACCGTTCCAACAAACCAGCAAACTGCCGTGAACTCGACAATGAACAACATCTACTTGCCAAGTTTCATTAAATTCAATTCCATTAGAAGCGCCATACGCGCCAAGTAATCGACTGTATTGTCGAAAACGATCGGTAGATGTTTACGCCTCGAATCGCGCGCAACACGACGAAATCGATAATCCAGGTCGTAAGAGAACAGATACGGAAGATCACCCTTAACCAGTCCCTTCCACTCCCCCCTTTAACCCAGCGCGAGGTCTCTATGCAAATGTAATCATATTGTTTCGCGAAATGGCACGCCAAGATTATCCTCAATAGCAGCCCGGCGTACAATGCTTAAGTGATGTAGCTGTTTATGAAGTGCCTTCCAAGATTTGCATATCGACCAAGTGTGTGCGGATTACGCGTTTCTCTCCCCGTCTTCTATATTCCACGAGACTCGCGCTCTTGCGCCGTGTGAATTTGCATCCCTCAGAAGCAGGTAGGTTAAGGCAAGTACATTTACCAGAAGATGACTAGGCAAAGTAACGCACGTCTGATTGGTTATTTCGCACTGATCACTGGATACAATTATGCAACGATGAATCTAGTACTAATTACGAGAAAGTATGATAATTATTGTTAGCTATTATAAAAACATAATTAATTATGCGTGTATCTATGATCGTTGCTTCGATCGAGCGAGCCACATTTATAGGGAAAGTCCTTGTAGAAATATAGCTTAATTTAATTTGTAATTACTACTGCAAATAAAAATTAAAAAATCGTTTATAATTAATCCACGCAACACAATTAGTTATATTTGCGAGCAAGCATTCCCCTGGTTATACGCTCGTTACTTTATGTATTATACTAATGAGAGGCGTTTTGCTTTTATCCTCCATATATTTCACGAAATTTATATGGAATAACATTCCATTGAAATATACCACAACGAAACTAGCGAAAATTATTTTTCATTGAAATATTCGACGATAAAAGTACCAGAAATCATTTTCAATTCATATCCACAGCTATATAATACGCAGCCACGACGTGATTTTATCAAACAGCCACAAATCTACGGCACAGACAGCATCATTGTGGCGCACAACAATGTGGCCCCATTATATTGTCAACACTGGCATTAGCTTCATCAAGTACAAATATATCTCAACACCTGTCTATTCAGCTCAACGGTAATTCGTAACTTACGATGCGTATTATTAAATTTCAGCTTCTATTAATTGACATAATTATCGTCTAATTTTCTACATATATACTTTAATGTACCAAGATTCTTATTTAATTAGCACACTAACAATAAGAGGATTTAACGATCGTGGAAATGAAAAACAAAGTGTATTTGAATATTCATTTGGAAATAAACTAGCTTGAATGTAAAATAGCGAAATTATATTTGTATTGTTTCATAGAGTCATTTCGAACCGAAGAGCTTTTTGGCGTCACAAAACAAAGTGAATTGAATAAATTACCTTGCAACTTCTACTACAGTTCTACTATTTCAGTATCAACTACTTTTGAACTGTTAATCATAATGTTTTCTTTTTTTTAATTTATTCTCCTTCTATTAACAAATATAAATCGATCATTTCAATCACTTTGGTAGTTAGAATATTGAATACAAAATCGGATAGAACAAAAACGACACGGTTTATTAACCAAAATTTTTCAGTTACAAAAGTTAACAAAGTCAAGCGATTAAAAATTTCCTTTCTCATATCCCAAAGGAAGATAACAAATATTCCTTGTAATTGCCGTTTCGTGGTAAAAATAGCAAATGTAATAAAATATTTCGTAATAAAAATAATATAAATAATCCTCTACTTGAGCATTTTTCGGATTCACGCAAAAATACAATTTTACGATGAAAAACAGAGTGAATGTACATTTTTGCGAGACGTACGGCTACGTCTTGGGTTATTCATCGGAGAAGTTCGATACGGAGCCGAGTGTAAGAAGTTTAAACGTGGCGAGCTTATCGCGCCGCGGTTCCCTTCTTATAGTATTTTTCCGTGACTTATGCGAACACATATCGGCCAGTGATCCAACATTTTCGCGCCGAGTGTCTGTAAACCACGCTATCCCTGGCAACTTTATAAAATATCGGCCATTTCAACTTTTCCTACGTACTTGTACCGCCGCGGTTTCCAGGTATTAATCGCGTTATAAAATTGATCACTGCTACGCTCAGGCCGCGAAAATCAACTGCGAACGAGCATCCCTTACTTTGGAAAATTTTATAAAACCTTGTACGATTATGTTCCGATCTAACGATATTTCGCTCTTTTTTAATAATTTATTTCGCGTCTTTTGAGGTTCTTTGGAAATATTGCAAATTAAAATGTATCGTTTATATTCGCTGATGTACAATACGACGTCCAATCATTGATTATCTATTTAATTGAATTAGTAATATTCTGTAATGAGTCTACAGTTAAGAAAATTTAATTAAGAAATCTTTATACTATTTACCTATTTTGAAGATGGAACGTTCGATCGAGGAACTTCCGAAGAAGACAGCAGGATCACGGTACCAACGGTATTTCAATCTGTAACAAAAATTAATCCATAATTAATGACAAGAAACAGTTACATAGAAAAGATCGCAATGACATTTTTACGACCACTGTAATTCCCACATCTCGATCTTCCTAATCAACAAAATATTAGAAAAAATGTAAAATAAATCACAGAATATTTACAAACGCTTCGTTCCGTCATTCGCTGTTCTTGTGATCCACGGAATGGATCCATCCACGGAAATCGAAAATGTCATAGATGGAATGTATACGCGAAAGTGCTCGTATCTTAATCGCTGCTACAAAGTGCGGATTTCAATCGACAGAGAAGCTACCGATACCCTGCCGTACCTAATTGGTTCTGATCGATCCGACCCTCGTACTAATTAGTAAGGACGAGTTGTTAACGAGCCTGCCCCGTCGTTTGGCTACAGAGTAGTACCAGGTACAGCCGGCGCGTACGAGAGCAGAGGAAAACGACGAGGAAAAGAAGGAAACGCGGCTGGGCGGAAGCGGGTGTCGCTTCGGGCGAGAAGATGATTCTACAGAGCGATTCACGTGGTTGGAACAAGCGTTTTTCGCTTCCTTCCCCCCCCCCCCTTTCTATCTTTTATTCCCTTTATGTTGTCAGCGGAGAAGAAAGTTTAGAAGAATATGTTTGGAAGGAAGGGGTGATTTCTGTTTCTCTCTTTTGCAATGTCTGTTCGTACACTTTTGTAGATTGCATTTTTCATAAAAATTTCTCTTTTGGTACTCTGTATATATTCCGTTTTTAGTTTCACGTAAGTGGACAAAAAATTTTTCTGGAAGAAAACGTTAAGGAGATGATTTGAAATATTTCTTTTCTGACGCTTCTTGGTAGTCTGGGTTAAATTACATTTCTCGCAAAAACTTCATTTTTGTGTTGCGCGTTCTTTGCTCTCGCCCGTGCATAAATGGAGAGGAAATGGTAAAAAAAATGGCGAGAGGGGAAAGAGCGAGTCAAAGATGTTTTTACAGGTTAAACTTTTCACGAAAATGTCTTCCCCGTGCTCTATACCTCTTTTGGTTTTATTTTGGTGTAAACGAAGGAAGATTGTAGAAGAAAATATTAGATAGAAGCAGTGACTCGAGAATTTTTTTAATAGCGTACATTTTTCGTAAAAATTTCTGTTTATCCTTTTGTGTCCTTTCTTTTTTCCAATTCTGCGCACACAAAAAATATCTTTTTCGCTAATCTTGAATTACGTGCCTGTAGTTCTTTACAGATCCAATATTTTCATTCAAAAATTTCTTTCTTGTATTTCATGTCCTAAATGGCACTATAATTTCTATGCTGGATCGACAAATACTATTTTTCCGGGGATTTTAAGAATGGATGGAAATGCGTATGTATAACGTAAAAAATAAAAATGTCGAGAAATGAAACATTCGAACGTTTCGTGATTTACACTTTTTCTTGTCTCATTTACATCGGCAAAGTAGATTTGTAATTTATTATAGTTTTTTAGTTATTGCATTTACGCGTTCGTTTAAGTATCCATCGCAATAACATTGTCGTATCTTGAATAAAAGATGAGGTGTTACCACTTTGAAAGGTACTCATTACCTCACTATTCTACCCTAATATCTTTACACGCAGAAGGGTAAAAGGAATCGATATATGGAAAAAAGGGATACATCAATCAAGCTAAAGGAGTAATTTTTCGAGATTTTTCCTCGCGCTGTTACGAAGGAAATGGGGTTAAAGGAAGTGGAATTTCCTGAAACTATTCGGTTCTTTAATGCGCTACCAAAAATGACGTACGACTCGTCTAGTCGCTGCGTGACTGCGGCTATATACATAACGAAGTGTAATTTTTCATAACAAATATAATATAAACCACGAGAATATATCTTACGAGTCTGACTTATGGCTTCAAGTGGCAGCAATGCATTCGTGAAATATAATAATTACACATTCCTGGTTTAAGTAAAAGAAATCCAATTTTTTTCACCACTTACGTACAGCAACTTCCAGTAATTTTCTGCAATCTCGACTTATATTAATAATCATTGATATTGCAGGGTAATAAATAAAAGAAATACAGCAAGATTCAATGTAAATAATATTCTACATATTATAAGACAGAAATTGTGATTCAAAAATTCAAAAATTAAAGTTTCTTCAAATTTTAACTCGAGATAGATAGTTGAAGAAAATGTCGAAAAATTTTGACGAAGAAAAGAAAGTTGAAGGATGGATTTTTATCAGTAAAGCGATAAAGAAAAGCTTCTGGAGAGAAAAGAAGGTCAATCTAATCGCTGGCAATATAATTTCTATTAAGATCGATGTCTCGCTGGACAATTAATACGAGGCTATTTTCTCAGTGCTATCTGACGCATAAATCACAGCCCAACGTACTTACAGATCTTAACGTTCGATTAAACCGAGGGCACGCAACTAAGTACACCGAGAAAGTTTGTTTAACGTGAAAGTGTCCCAGGTCTTTAACGATAAAACCGGCCGACGTGGAAATTGTTTTCGGGCAAATTTGTTTTTATGGACGTGAAAAATCGCTACTAAAATACAGCCCATTGTATATTATAAAACAATTAAGTATTCATAATCGTAGAACAGTAAAGTTAATGCATCAAGGATATTAAATCTTTAGTATTTCGAACAATGAAATTGAAATGTTCAAAAAATTCAAATCTCCAGATTACTCTACTATATTCTTGTTAGAATCGTGGAATTAATTTATCGAAAAATTGGGGATATTTAAAATTTGTAGGGGATTGAAAAACGATCGGGATATTTAAAATTTCAACCACGGTATTCATATTGAATCGGGATATTTAAATCGGAAAAATATGTTCATAGACCTGCGACACGACTATTTGTTTCGTTAATTGCGAACAAGTAATTACCAGTCAGCAACACACTTGTCAAGATAATTCGAGAGGGCTCGTTGTGCGTTTAATGCTAGCAAATGGGATCAGCCGCTTCAATTATCCTGGCGACACGAGTCGAAAAAGCTTGGCTTGCTGCTCATTAACAGGAATTAATTATTCGATGGAACATAAACCGATTACCGATGACGAGAAACTTACTTTACGAGGGTTCTACAACATTTTCATTCTTTTCAAATTAAACTGTTTGTAAAAACTGACCGATTTCGTGATCGAAAATCAACGAGCAAATGTATAATGAGCGAATGAAAGAGATTTACCGATTAAATAGTTAATTTACGATATTTCCATTTAAGCAGAAATCAGAGGTAACTGGAGAAATATATGGACGAAAATTACGAAGTTTACGAATAGAATTGATGGAGGAATAATCGATATTAATGAATCTCAAATTCTGTTTCACCGTGACAATATTCGATCGCAAACAATGAAGAAATATTAGATAGAATAAAAAAGTGTAATTGGAAATTATTATGGAAATTATTACGTCATCCATTCTATTCTCTATATTTGTTGTTAGTATCGACAAACTTTCATTTATTTCGATCGCTATAGAACGATACATGTAATAGGTTATTGTCAGCACCGAAGATGTAAAATTGATTTGGTAATAACGATCGATTATCTATATTTAGAATGCATATATATAGCGTGCTCGCTGAAATAGTATATTTAAGCTTCCTTTTCGTATAGCTACGAATATTTAGTACAAACGCATCCATCAATTTTTAAAGGACGTAGATAATATGAAAAAAATATTCAACGGAGGAATTAATAAATTATCAACGTTGTAAAACATTGGACGGATATATCGGAATACGTCAGAAGTGAGAAGGTTGCGTTTAAATTAAATCGTCATGGTACAAAACGCACTTGAACATTTTCAACTAATTTGAAAAATCAATTTGTTCGATTGGTTCGGCTAATAAACAACCGGCAACTCGATCGAAAACTTTCGCCAACTATTTGGCTTCTTTACGGTAACTTCGAGCACGCTCGTGATTTTTCTTCTTTAAAAGCCACGAGTCGGCTTCGTAACCGCTGCCAATGCGCCGTTTAATGCTTTTTCCTCCTTTTTTCCCCCCGTTCCTTTACCGGAAATAAACGGAACACGTAATAAGAAGCTTTCCTCGTGCAGCTTGCGGCTCACACGTCGTAGTTTTTCCGCGGTCGGTGGCGCAGTTACTTGGGGATTTTGGTAATTAGCCAGGACGATATTTCACTAACTGTTACCCGAAGGAAAGTTTAATAACTGGGGCTCAGTTCGAAATCTCTCTAAACGATTTTTCAACTTTCAATAACACTTCCGCACATTTCCACATCTATATATCGAACATTTTCTGCGGATTAATTATTTGCGATCTAATTGAAATAACATTTCGATGGATAATTTTGATCTTTTATGTACGTCCTGCATTCAATGATTTTCGAGCTGGTTTAAACTTTCAATCACACTCTCGAATATCGTGAAACCTGTGGATTAAAAATTCTTTTAATATCCTTCGTCAACCGATTGACAAACATTTCGGTGAATAATTTGCATTTTTCATATATAGTACTATATAACGTGCAGTACTGTGTGTCCGTAAATTGTCAACCTAAATTAAATTAAATTAAATTAAATTGAATTAAATTTCTCACTTTTTTATTAGTCACTTTGTACTGTTATAAATTATTAATTGACTAAACAATAAATATATTTGCTTTTGATAAAACTGCTCTCAAATTTTAACATGTACATCGCATCTTTAATAACCAACTGAGAAAATTGCTATTAATAATTGATAAAGAAGATCGTTTCTTTCACAGACGAGAGTATTCTATTCTGAGTAAATTAACCCGCGTTCACGAAAATTGATAGATATTATTCGACGATTATTACATCGATTATTACAACGATTTTTCGGCGATGCATAGAAATAATTCAAGAGGCGACGAAACGTCGGCAGTTGCGTTTGAAAATAGACGTGACTAGATGCAGAGAGAAAAAGACAAGCGAGCAATGGATTCTGGTCGATTTGTCGACCGGCAGTTTCCCGTGGACGTTCGTCAACCTCGAGGATAATTGCTGTCAAGTAAAAGGGGCGCGATGTTAAACTATATCTCGTCGAAACAACCGCAATTAAGGTCGAGCGTCCCTCGAAATGGCTCTAATGGCTCGCATTACATGCAGGTTACATGATCGTGTAAAACGTCACCACGAGGCTAAGCATTGACCTACATGGGTCTATGATTTTTTACATGCTTTCTCTTTACTAGTGTGTGTCGAATTTCAAAATACACTGGATGACCTGGCAATTTTGCCAACAAGTAAGTTTATATTTTAGAATAAAGTTTTCGCATAGGAAGATTCATTTATCGAGAGAAATATATTTGAAGGTTGATCGGTTTCGCGTATATTAAGAGGATACCTGTACGTAGGTTGAGATATAACGATAAACTTGCATATAATTTTGTTAACGAAAGAAGAAAGGAAACTAGAAAATATCGATAGACAAATTATTCGATTCCATTAACTGTTAGAATAAATAGAATATTTCTTCTTAGTTTAATTTCTATTTTCAAACACCATCCCTTCTGGAGTACCATAAATTATAACATTAGATTGTCCGGAAAGTGTCTTTCTTTCGCAAACGTGTTTTTTACAATAGTGCACCTTCATAGAAACGTGAAAGCAAGCCTGTGAAATGTTTATCTCAATGGAACAAAATGTACGTAATTCGACAAAATAATATAAAACAAAAAACGTTGTGCGTCAGTTATTTCCTAATATACCAACCTAACCCCAACCTAATATATTTCCTATCATTCGTTTATTTTCTATTTCCAGTCGACAAGAATATTCCATAGCAATTAGAATAAATATAACAGCAAGATATTTGATCCTACTAACTACCAAATATTCTCTTCGAATTTAGTCTTCGCTGTGTATATTATTTCACGTTTCCGATTTCCTCCTGCGTGTAAGACCCTTTTCAAGTTTCACCTCCTGTTGCATGTCACCTTATACGTGCAATGAAGCATGATCATGCTCGCAGGTAATTTAATTTAAGCGAAGAGACACTTACGTGAAGTTGCTTCGTAAAGACACTTAAACGAAGCTTTATAACTCATTGATAAAAACTACCTGTTGCGTTTGATAGTAGTTGATAATTGGTAAATGAAAAAGTTTCATTACACATAATACTACTATTTGTTCGGGGATTGGTTCACGAGAGATAATAACTTAAGCTAAATTTGACGTTAATCGATAGAAGTGGTTGGAAGCTAAATAGTAAGAAATATATGTATACTTTTAGCTACCTCTTTCTAGTAGATAGCTATTTAAATAGATTGTTCGATACATCTGTAAAAGATAGCTGCGAGACATTTGCAAACCTGAGCCGGTCAAATATTTCGAAGATTGAAATATTCCTCGAAAAAGAGGCGTCCAGATTTGGTAAGCGATTATTTTAAGAGAACCATTCCACTTAATGAAATTTCGTTTAACTTCACTCAGACAAACAGACAAAGAGGAAAGTAGGCTGAATAGAGAAACCACTAAAAATGAAATGTTGTAAAAATGCATTTTCTTGAATTCAGGTAAAATGCTGTAGGTTTGCTATTGAGAACCAAACAAACAATTTTATCAACCAAAATGGTCTTTCTTTCAGTCGAGATATCTTTATATTATTCCTTTTTTATAAGAGATAAAACCATCCTCTCTTTTTTGTTGAAACGATTTCCCTAGCTTCAGTTTTGAAAGATGTTATAATTGGCTTCTTATAGAAATTTAGGAAACTCTTCAAATACTATGACATTTTCTCATCAAATTCACTTTTTTATAATTCCCTAAACGAAAAATAAAATAGCGTTTGGTCCCACTGATTACTTTCGCCGTGATAATCGATAATAACGAAAGATACACGTGACGTTAATGTTGTAATTAAAAAAAAAAAGATAGAACCTCGTTACGAACAGAGAATTTTGACTTCTAAAATACAACAACATTAAAAAAAAAGCATATCTCAGTGATATACACTTTAAAATAATAATAAATAAAAAAACAGTCTCTGAAATACGATTACCATAATAATACAATATATCGATAGAAGCACAGATCAAAATCCAACGTCCAAATCGATATCAATATCCAAACTATATTTCCACGTCCTAGTTAAGCGGATACTGAATCTAGTGTCAATTTTTTTGTATTACTTCAAACTAATTTTTAATTGATTAATTTTAATATAAAGTGAATACTATATAATACATCAGTAGTTAGAAACCTCAACGTACGACCCCTGTCACATAATCATACCCCAAAAATTTCACTTTCTAAACCGCAATCATCCACGTCCAATGACATCATGAATTCACACCCACAATGCCACGAGCAATTAAAAGGGGACCGAGTCTCGTTTAACACGACACGTGTTACGCCAGTCAAGAGGAATGTCCATCGAGCATGGCAATGTCCTCCGCACGAGATGAGTCATCGGATCATTGAGATCTCTGCTTGGATCAGCCGGTTTATTAGGTTGAAGTGTAGCCGAGGAAACCGCTGCACTGTTGCACCCGGATCCGCCGATTCAAAATTAATGAGATTCGTTCGATCAATTTTTCTATTCAAACTTCGATCAACGCTTCGAAAATTTAATATTATAAATATAATTCTTGTTTATTCGTTATCAGTTACAAAGGATAAGTCCTTCATCCGATAAACGAATTATTCCCTTAACGAGAATAATTCTTGTTATGCAACATTTTTAGTCACATCTACTTCGACCAATTATCAATCTCCGCCTGTTATTTTCCATTAACAAAAAAATAGTATCAAGGAAAACTGGGAACAAGGGAAACGGGAAAACTGATTAGAAAAGATAAAGAATTTACTTTGTTTGTTCGATAAGCGTAAATGCTGAAAATTTGATTATAGTTTCAACGTGTTGTTAATCGAGGAACAGTTATAGATACAGTTATCGAATTCCAGTTCTCCAAACTTCGCGCCATGAAATTTCTAATCCTTTAAACTCTCTTAACTAAGCACCCAACTAGCTTCCAATTAGTTCAGACACCTGCTAACAGCAATACAATAAGTTTACTATTTTTATTTTAATCGTAATGCTCGTCACTGTTAACCAACTAACCTTCCACTGACAATTTTTTTTATCGATAACAGCAGTTAAAAGATCTATGATGCGTCTGATCTGTGGAAAATTCCAAAAGCGACTGATTGTTCTCTCGATTTAACGAATATCCCGGATATCGGTAAAGATCAACTGACTTCTTAATCTTCCTAGCAGAGGCTTAAATATTCGTGACAGTACGTTCCTTCGTATCAACTGTCTAACAGACTCGTCATTCAATTTTTATTCTATTCATTACTTGCAGATCCCTTCGTCTTATTAAATTTCCCCAACGTCTTTAGCCGATATTTCCTTTCTATCTGCCGCCCTATCCTTCATCCCCTGGATATTTCTTTACTGACTCGTCGCCAAAAGATCGTCCCAATAAGTCGTCGAAATGGTGTCACATTTCAAACTGGCAGCTACTAAGCAGCAGACTGCGCGGAGACTTGCCAAACAAGGTTCTCGAGCAACGGGCAAGTGTTAGACAAAATCGACGAAAGTTTCCAACAAGTGTGGAACAAACGTAACTTTCTGCGACTTTCTTCTTGGCCCGATCACCCATGGATTTGACTGGGAACACTTTGGAGAACGGAGCGAAGTAATTTGTAAAATTTCAACTTTCCACCAAGCCATATGAATGTCATTTCTGTTTCCATCTCTATTTCTTATTACTTGCTTTATTACGTATCAGTGATCAATATTCGTTGACAGAGGAATTAAATTAATTAAATTCCTTGAGAAATTACCTTGACAACTGGCTGTCTTCGATGCTACCCATGGTCTGTATTATATTTTTCTAATAATGTTGTCATAATTGTAATTATAATTTTGTTGATAACTTAGGAACGTTTCAGATTCGAATCGTCTCAATAAAAAATAAGTATTTCGGAGTAATCTATTATGTCGTCCGAAAAGTTTCTTTCGTTTGATAAGGAAATAATGGATGCACAATATTTTCCGTTTTATATTATTTTGTCAATCAAAATAAAGATCACAACGCTCGACAGATTAGGTTTCATGTTTGTATAGAGATACATCGTTGTAGAAGACGTATCTGTAAAAGAAAGACACTAATATTAAAAAGGTACGACATCTCGGAGAATTCTTAAGCAATTATTGGAAATTTTTATAAATTCCTATAAATCGACTTTTTCGATTCTTTCCTATTTTATTTAATTAAATCGCGAATTTAAGCTACTTGTTCGATATTCCACGGACTCTTAACCAACTTCGCAACTACGTTTGTTTTTAAGTACGCACCGAGAAAGGCGAACACTTGGTCCGATCAGACCGGAAAAACGGCAACAGGAGCGAGCAAGTTTCCTTTGAGCCTGGCTCTGTTCTTGCTTCATTTTTCTTGCATTCAGCCAGTCTGTTCATTAAATTCGCATTTTCGCGCAGGAAATTTCCAGGCTCGATCGAAAACCATAACCGCCGACAAACTATGCATCGAGTCACGAAGAGAGACAAATATTTTCCATTCCGATAATTTAGTATTATCTGCTCGCTATATACCACAAATATGTTTTAGAAATGGCGCCGGTATCAATTATCGGTAAATATTCATAATACCGAAATGTTGTCCATAATTCAATATATTGATGATATCGTTAACATGCCGACAAATTCCATTTAATTAACGAATATACTAATACATGCCACATCCTGCGAACTGTCGTGTTATCGACTTCTAAACAATATTATTAATGTTTTGATAAATATCATTGAACATGGATAATCTGAATATCAAGAAATATCGATGATCTTTAATAACCTCTCAAGTATAATTTTTATTTGCTCCATCGCGTTGCTCACTTTTCTTCGTTTCATCCGCGAAAAGAACGTCGGCCTGTCTTTGCGAATCGGCGAAAGCTCACAGCCATCAGGTTTGTTTGCCCATTTCCGAAGCGGTTTGCTCGCTCATCGACGTTTTAACGATTAAAAGCTACCCACTCCTGCGCTCTTACTCGTGGTAACGTGAATCTTCGCCGAGATTTATCCGTTTATTGACATCTACGCGATTAGAGGAGCTCTTCGCGCCGGTGGCAGAGCAACGATTTCCACGGGATCTTTGACCAGGATAATCTTTTCACCGAGAAAAATTGTTACATCGGCGCTTAAGGCCGGTAAACGTCGACCGATTTCATCTTGGGATGTTCGATCTCGCGTGAAAGCTTCGAGCGATATTCATGTCCTACAAATAATTCAGAAACATTCTGAATAAGGGACCTATAAGGCTTCTTTTAATTAATAAATGTCAATTTGCTGCATAGGTTCTATTCGTTACAACACATATTTGATAAATTCGATATATAATATTCATTTGTGTGGATGCCTTTCTTTATCAAAATCTGCGTATTTGTTGTTAAAAGAACACTGCATATCTTACGACCTTCGAATTGATTAATCTCCTCCGTTGAAACTGTTTCGCTCGAAGAAGATGAAAATCTACAGACATAAGAATGTTTTTGAATTATTAAGAAACCGATCGGAATATCCAGAATATCCTTCTCAATGCTTTTATAAATATTACTATGGAAGAGGAAGAAAAACTTTTGAAAAAAATGTAACAAATTTCTTTTAGTTTCTATCTTTTTTTTTCATTCGAATTTTCCATTCCACGCATATAAAATATCTTTTTCTCGCATTTATATAACAAAATAACACCGGTTTTTACCATACTCCATTATTTCAATACGCAGCGAAAAGGTTTAATTCCACGAAAAAATGGTGATCGAGGTAATACAGAAAGGAACGTTCTACAATAGATTTACAGCAACAGTATTGCATCATGCAGGGAAATTTGGTTTCGAATGTAGGTCGATATACGTACGTATAATAGAATATTCTATCCAATAATTTTTCTACAGTCCTGTGCTTGAATAATGCATGGAATAGAACGTAGAACGATAACGTAGCGTTAATCAGTATTATTTAGTAGCTGACTACACGATACGCGTAACTATCGAGATATCGTTCTATTACGCTCGTAAATCTCACTTTTACAATGCGAAAAGATATTCAAAGAGCAAATATTCCCAGCGAGCAAGACAGCCAGTAACAAATCACTTGTCATTGTACCTTATGCTAATGCTGAAATGTTCCAGCTAAAAATGCGACTGGCTCGAGTATCAAAAATTCAAGCGACCACCTTTAAAAATGGAAACACGTGGATTCTTCCTAAATCAATGCAATTTCGAATGGACAGCTGTAGTTTTGCACGCGGAGAGAAAAAATGAGAATAAATCATTTTTCATCTATGTTTTATAAAACGACTACGTATTGATTCAACATTCAAGAAAATACAATATTAATTTTGGTAAAAAAAAAGCTTCCCAAAATATTGGAAAACAGAGTTTTAATTTGATACAAAATTATTGAAACTTCAGTGAAATACGATACTGATATAACGTAAAAAAAAGATTAAAGGGAAATATACAAATTTCTATACAAGGCCAGAGAGTGACAGGATTTTAATAATGAAAAATATTGAATAGTATGATTAATAACATAGAGTTTTAAAGATATACAAAAACATGGTTATAAAAGCTACATAATATAGGTGTTTCAATACTTAATGACGGATCTTTAATAACGTAAACGTTCGAAAGTACAATTTTAATATAGAAAAATGGTTCCAGCGACACACGGATATTGGCAATATAAATTTAACAATATAAAAAGTTTAATAAATGGAGTATATTGAATAATACAAAGTTACAAAATATAATAAAAAGTTTGCAATTTTTATTTAACGTAAAGAAATAATACAAAGGTCACGGGGATACAATTTCATATTAAAGTATCGTACAATACGAGAGATCTCTCTCTCTCTATCATAATTTATACGAAACGCGATAAAACGTACTTCCAATTTAATAGAAGAGTATTCCAACAAACTACCCTACGAACAGAGGATGGCCCTTGTTCACCCCAAGACCCAATTAACCGTGCGATACGCCATAAAATTTAGTCCTCGTGGACGTTTCAAACGATATATCGTCACAGGCGGATAAAAATCCTTGGTGGTGTTCTTCGCGAAATTTGAATCTAGTACGTTGCAGGGTCCTCTACCCTTCGGGTTGTCAGGCTTTCAGCCACGTACGTAGCACCCGACGACGAGAACGTGGCATCGTCGTGGCGTGGAAGACGGAAGCAGGAAGAGGCAGGAGGACGACAATAATTTACCACAAAGGCGAAACGTGGGGGCAACGAGGCAGGGGAACGGAAAGAAATAAATAACGAAGAGTAGCTGAACGCTCCAAGAATCACAACTGCGCTAAAAGGAGGTTCGCGCGTTTCCACTAACTTTTTCCGCTTTTTTTTCGAGAAAGAGGGAGGTAAGGGTGGAAAAGGGCGCGAGAGAGGGAGAGAAAACGGTGCGCCTAGAGTTTGTAAAGCAGACTCGAATTTTTCTGCCGGATTAACGCGGTGCTCTTTGATGTGCTACTGAAATGAATTCTATTATTTGAAGCAAGAGGATTTTTTCAAGAAAGTGTCAGTGTAATCTCAAAAGAACGGCATTCTCGGAGAAACGAGAGATACGAAATGCAATCGTGATTAAAGCAAGAATTTCGTATCCCTTCTCTTTCTAATTGAATTCTATTCTTAATTTATTCTGCAATTGAATTGGATTGGTTTGATCTATGGCCGAGAAGCTCGGCCAGTATCTATTTAATTTATTTCATCGATGTGTCGTGAAAATAAATTCCATTTTGTGATATTGAAAGGTGTTCTAGGGGAAATGTAAGTTTAATGTCGAAAAACTGTCTCGTTTTCCTTTAAACGTGATATTTGTATCGCCATGTAAGCACAAAAAGAATTTTGTCCTTCTGCCAAGGAGGAATAACGAAATTTCTTGAAAAAATGGTAAACAATCGTAACAAAAAGAAAAATGAGAAAAATAGACAATAAATTATACGCATAATAATGTGATTTTATACGTGAAAGGTTTTATAACGAAACTTGTCTTTAAAATTCCTTAGAAGCAATAAACCAACTTAATAATCTCGTGGTCCTAAATGTTTGGTTTCAATTAACTTTGGTTTAATACTATTATATAAGGGTGTGTGTATAAACTGAGGGTTGTTTGTTGAAGAGTTTCTTCTATGATTTTTGGAGTGAATTTTAAAGTTACATTTTACTACGTGATTTCGAGTTGGATAACTTATTAACGCAGTGCAGTCTTTGAGTTGAAGTACTGATGTTTTTGACTAACTGTCTATGACTAAATTTCCGCTTTCATAAAACTCTCTTTGAAGTTCTCCTGAAGGTTCTTATTTACTCGGTAGCAGTTTTTAAACGACTCTTTCAGGGAAATATTTTGTTTAAAAGCGCAACGTAGCAATGTCCTAATTAACATTTATATAGGACTAAAGTTTGAATAGAATCTTGACAAATCTTGAATTTTTTATTTTTTTGATAATAAAAATTTTACAGTCGATCTAACGCTTTAGATGCTCAACATTTTCAATAACAATCATCAAACATTCTAATCGCTGCTAACGTGGAAATTTTTTTTCCCAAAAAATCACTCTTTCTTCAATCTTTTAATATTTTCTGCAAATTTATCACTTCGTATAGCAATTCATCCTCCTGTCAAACGACCTCCTTAATTGCCATTTTCTTTCACTTCAATAGCAGTCAATCGCGTCAATGTCTAACAGAATCTCTAGACAGTTGCTTTAAAGTTTCAACAATATTTCGTTACAACGTGACTCATCCTCCTGTCAAATCCAAACCATCTCCCTAGTCATGATGTTTCTTCGCCCAAACTTTCCCAACAAACGTTACGAACCAGCCAAATCCACTTTTCCAAACCAGTTTCCGCGATGCATCGTCGATAGCTCTGATCCAATTGGTGCGAGTAATTTTAATATTTCACAGAC
This sequence comes from Bombus huntii, assembly GCF_024542735.1. NCBI lineage: Eukaryota > Metazoa > Arthropoda > Insecta > Hymenoptera > Apidae > Bombus > Bombus huntii. The sequence continues at coordinate 16,373,980 of NC_066242.1, read as the reverse complement.
CGGCAGAAAATCTTGGAAGTTGGCCACGTGAGTCAAACGAGCCACTTTCGACTGAGGGGATAGTCTAACGCGTAAGTTTCGCGAAACGACGACACAGCGACAAAAAGGAAATGCTTCTACCGAGTTGGCCGGCTAAATCTCGAGCAAGCGAAGCGGAATGCGCGCGAGGAAGCACGAGATGATGAAATTCAACTGAACGTACGATCGACGTGGTCGTGAATACGTTTATAAACAAATATACCAAACGTTCGGTTCCTCAAACCGAAACGGCAAGTTTCGAGTAGCGTATTTCCATCGTCTTTTCCAACTTTCCTTTTCCTCGTTAGGTCGAGTTCAGGAAAGAGCATCGATGAACCAAGAGTCCTTCTTCGTTACTGTTCCCTCGATTTTTCCATGTTTGTCGGTACTTCAAAAAGTATCGAAAAGGAGAGAAGCAAATGTTCGTTGCGTAACGGAGAAGTCGGAGTAGATCGGTTGCGGTTCGAAGAAATGTAACGTAAGTGTAAATTGACTAGTTGCTGGAGAGTTCCTAGCGCAAGTTTGGAATCAGCTGAGAATACGCAGAGTGTTTCCGCTGTGAAAACGATCTTCGATATACAGTGTGTCCGTTTTATCCGGAAACACGAAAATATCCCGGAAACTATGGATGATACAAAAAAGGTTTGAGACGAATGTTGCACGACATCGTGTCGATATTTGTTTCGATACGAGTATAAAAATATCCTACGTAGCATAACAAAAATAAAATATTGCAACGTTTGTAAGTTCTAAATACCAATGGTTCAGAAAATTTGAGAGTTGCTATCCAAAGCCTACTATCTTGTTAGCCAACTAGTCCATGCAAATAGGATATGAACTTTGCTCAAAAATGAATACAAATAATAATAAAAATTCAATTACAAAACAAGAAATACGAATGCCAAGAAACCAAGCTACAGGAAACCGAACAACGATTTCAAATCTTCTCGCATGAAATCTTGAAACGATAAATGTAAAAAATATCTCTAAATATCAATAATCCGGAAAATCGAAACTATACCACGAAATCTAAACTCTCTGCACAGAAAACCAATCTGAACCGCGCTATAAAGAGCCAGACTAAAACCTGAAATTTAATTTAACGAAATCCCTAAGCTATACAACGTCAGATTTGGAATTTGCAGTTCGCGCAAACCCACGAAACCTAAAGCTCGAACTCTATTTCCCCGGTTTTCAATTAAGTCGTTCATTTTTGCGTCGCGACACGCAAAAGAAACCGCGTTGCCGCTTATGAAGTTGCAGCCTTAACGGCGTAGACCCGTTCGCAACGATGGCGACCGAAGAGACGGACGATAGTGGAAAGGGGATTGTCGGAGAAAAAGCGGAGATCGTTCCGCACGTTTGTACCGTGCAGAACCCCCGCGCCGCATTGGCTCGGAACTCGTTTGCGGGACACGAAGTTTCTACGCCGCTTACCTCAGGAAGAGGTGACTCGAAATATAAAAAGAGAACACGAGCGGTGGGCTACGTGCTCGAGAAATTAATGGCCGGCCAAGGAGAAGCAGCGACCCGCCGCTTGGACATCGAAACCTCGCAGGAAAACTGTTAAGTCTACCGGGGGTTGATTGGCGAATCTGTATTTAAAGAGCTTAAGGATCACTCGCAGGGGATTTTCTAATGAATTTTTACTGGTCGATAAAGTTTACCATTTTTGCGGTACGGTTTTTGAGGTTTTGCGTTTGATATAGCGAGTACAGCGTACTTTAGTCTCGTTACTGCTGTTTTATTGTTTAACACGTCCGCTGTAGATCCGAGTTTCATTTACTAGAATGTCGTATGGTAACAAAAATTGTCATAGAATACGTGTGGCAAAAATAAAAACGTCGTCTTTATATTGTGAAACTTTGTAACGTTGATCAAAACGTGCTTCTATAGAAACTTGATGAAACTTGGGCGGTGGAAAGGAAATTTCAGTATTACTGTGATTCTCGTGTTTTTAAAATAGTTTCGACCCTTCCACCTGGTAGAATTATATCGATTCTGAAGCATTAACAATATCGAAGCATTGTCTCTTGAATGTTGTTTAGCGGGTGCCAGCATAACTCATTGGGCCGTTTCCAGGAAAGTGGATTAGACAATATGGCCTTTTAGAGCGCTAACTCGCCGCACCGAATTAAACCCTCTGGATATCTTCGTCCCGGTTATTAATGGCGCAAGCGTATTAATTAACCAACCAGTATATTAGTCAACCAGTTGTTGGTTTGTATGGAATAGAGGATGGCCACTTTAGGCATGATACTCTGTTGCGTCATTTGCGAAATCTCAGAAATTATGTTTCATATGCTGGTACGTAGCGAGTAAAGGTAAACGGTAATGAAAACACGGATTATCAAAAATTGCTTCAAAAAGTGAAACGAATCATTGGATAAAATATTAAAGAAGACATTTGTCGACGATATATTATCAATAAAAGATAGTGGTATTTTGACGGTAGAGCGCGAAATTTTGAATGTATCGTGAGAAGTTAAATATACAATCGGAGAATGAAATATTCATAAGGCTAGAAAGCTATGATATAAAACTAGAATAGAACTGGAATATACAGAATGTATAATAATTATTTTTAGTGTTTCGTAATTATAAATAGGTCTAAATATTTGAATGAATTTTCAGATCGGTTTCAAATCTTACCAATCACGATAGTCTCGTTACGATGCTAATGAAATTTCAATATGCTTTACATATCGACAGAAATACACGATAAATGGACGTAAAAGTTCACCGCTGTTAAATGTTCCAACGTTATACCTTCCTGAATTAGTGTACGAATATTTTGCTCGTGACTATGAGAAAACCGCGTTACAGGGAGTAATTAAATCGGGGAGGGCGAGGAGTTTTAAAAGTCTCCGGCATTGCCGTGACTTCTTCTCCTGTCGGAATGAATTTCAAATGAATTTCAAATGAATTTCCTACAAATGTGGCCGGCGAACTTTCGGGACGGGCTGTGTGAAAGATTTACGACGCCATGGCTGGCAATAAAACGTCGCTTCGCCGAGTTATAACGCGTCGATCTCGCATGAAAAAAATCGTGTTCAAGCCCGTCGCAGCTCAACTAACATAATTTACGTCGGGTTCAGAACGGATAAGCGGTTGGAAATGCGACGAGGTGATTGTGAATATTTTTCTAATGAGGTCGGTGCGAATTGGAATCGGCGAGAGAACGCCGTGTCGTGGAAATCGGGCGAGCGTAGTTTGAAATACAAAAAGAATGTAGTTCACCGGGGGATGATTAAGCGGGGAAAATTAGGTTTCAGGGAAGAAAACCGGTTGACGAATGTTAATAGCGATTATAATCGCTCGGAATAAAAGTATTCAAAGTTGATAATTCGATAAATTTTTGGCGAATTAAAAAAGAAATATAATTGAATAAAATTTCAACGAAATAAGCAGAATTTTAAAAAAATTTGCTAAAAAATTTGCGGAAGAAATTTATGCTTTCGTTAATATCTCTTATCATTACCAAAATTAAGCTTGTAACATCATCTATAAAGTTGAGCATGCTGAATAATAGTATAGTTATTATGTATAATAATGATATCACTGTGTACAAAGTAATAATCACTATCATCTAAGTACAACTCTACGCTCTCAAATTATAAACTACTTTTCACCGATCAGTCCGCAATTTATCAAATAAAAGCTTATCCATATAATCAAAAATAAAATAAAAGAAAATGTTCATCTATCGATAGTTTTAAAAATCTTGATCCGAACATAGTTTCAGGGCGACGTTATCGCGACTTGACAGGCCACAAACGATCAATCGGTCAGGATGGCGTGCGTCGATCATCGAGCTTTAATTACATGCCCATATTATCGGCAGGCCAAGGGTTGGAACCGCCTGCGGGCTGTTTCACGTTCCTACACGTTCGTATCGCGTCAATGCGGCTCTCGAATCGGCCACGCCGACGCGACGGCGCAAATAGATTTCTCTATTAAATCGCGTCCTGCAAACTGCGTGCAACGAGTCACCTGTACCTATTCTCGTCGTTCGTTCGACCGATCGATCGTAATTGACGCGTTTGTCACGCGGATTTTGGTCACTGGAATTCCTAGCGAACCGCAAAGGGAAAGCAAGCGAAGGGGTGGCTTCTTGTTTGTAAACGATAGAATTTGAGACTAATAGGGGTGTTTTTCGAGTGACGGATTGTCGGTGTTCCAGTAATTGGAGGTAATTGAAGGGTGATAGATGTGGAGCACGTTTTGCCCAAGTTTCGAAGTTCCAATCGAGGAAAATGTTTGAGAAATTACTTGGCTTTGAAATTTGATATTTCGATTACGTTTTTGAATTATTTTACGAAATATGGACAATAGTGGAATTGTTTGAAAAGAATTTAAATCGGGGTTTTTTTTTGCCTCGAAAACAGCAGAAACGTTATAAAAAAAGTTAACAATTTTAATCAGACATGTAGTCTATACATAGAAATCGATGGGAAAAGTTTAGCGAAACGTAATAACATTGAATACATTATTTAAACGAATGAAAGTTCGTTGCTCCAAAAATATAAAATTCATCCATTTACACCATTTTTCTAGCTGTAACAATTTACGAGATACTGAGGGAGATATGTTTACTACCCACAATTTGAAGAGCAATTTCCATGCGTCCAGTGTGGAAGACGATCGATAACAAATATACCTATCGAATATTTTTTGAAAGCTACCATATACCGAAGTTTTATCATCGTGATGTTTTCTTTATTCTGACGAAAAGTTTATGGTATTCGGAATTGTACGAGTTGTATATTACTGTATAGGAACGTCTTTAAGGGAGGGGGGAGGGGTGCTAGATACTTATGTCTGGTTGAAAAGTGTCTGAAACGGTTTCAGACAGTTTGGTTTTATGAGAGGGTTACCCGATGGACCTTGTGAGAACGTAGCAAATTACGAGTTAGAGACGCTCTAATTACTATTAATTAGGAACTACAGTATCAAACGAGTTGATTGAATAAAGTGGTAATTATACGAAGTAGAACGATAAGTCTATCCATCACGAATAGTTAACTATATTTAATATTTATAGAAACATTAAAAAAGTAATATAACTATCGAGATATGTATAATTATGTGTGCTAGATTAGATTGGCCGCGCAGTAGTGACACACGTATGTGAATACGAGTATGTGGTACGGAAGATGGTGAGACTAAGAGATTGCCGAGACGCGTGCAGATGTATATCGGCGAAGATCCTGAAAATCGTTTATTAAATAAATGTAAAACTATTTTAATATGAATGCTAAGTGTAACCTTAGTGTTCCTTTACTTTTATTTCGGCAATTAAGATCCACAATTCTCAACAATAACATGAAACGTGACTCTAAGTAATTAAAATTGTTACCCGATACTATAAATCAACACTCGTCTTTAAAAACAGAATATATTTATTAAAACATCTTTCAATACCATTTACGTATACCTATATAGATTTGTCTGAATAAAAATAATTTCTACGTAACACTGTTCAATTTTCGATAAAAAAAATATATGGGAAGATTTAATTTTCATTGCTGGTATGAATCAACTTGTGTTATTAGACTGAGCGATACAATCTCCGATTCCAAAAAATAAAAAAGGAAAAAAGAAAAAATCGGAATAATATATGGTTCCTGCTTCGTGGGTGGTGTTAATTGAAACCAATAAAACAATACATCATATTTTACATCAGAGACCAGAGATTCGCGTTATTGTTCGCTGTTTGATTAAATTCCCCGAGAGATTTCGAGAAGCAAAAGTTGCGTGCACCGACGAGCGAAAGTTGCACATGAAACTGCACGGCGAATCTCTTGATTTGCTGGCATCGGTTTTATTCTGTAATAAATAACCAGCTGGGATTTTGGAGAATTGGTTCGATTTCCACTCGATTTTTGTTAGACAATATAAAACGTCGATATAATTCACTTGGCTCTTTATTTCCTGTACGAAGTTTCCTGTAACGCATTAAAAACCCATCTAGCTTTCCATTCGACCCGTGTTTGTCATGCTTCGCGTTTGTATCAGCGAAATTCAACCGTTTAAACGTTTCAAATGAATTAGGACAGTTGCGACGTTACAGATCGGTTGCTCTGTTACGGAGAATATTTTTCTATCGGATTTCTTAGAAATAAATGTCGGTGATTTAAACTGGATCATTCTAGCCAGACAATTCTATTTCTTATCCTTTTGATAATTGAACGAGTAACGTAATTTTACGTCTTCTTTAGTTCTCCGTTTAGAAAGAACCTCTTAGCCGATACGAATTCGCAGTTGAAACGCGATAAAAGTCAAATTTTCTACACGATATATAACAACGCGATGTTTAATAAATACGAAATATCAAATAAAACGACAATATCGCAAAACGGTCCACCAAATTCTATTATATCATAGGCAGGATGTTACGCTAAAGAGATAAAAACGAGAAAGAGGAGGATCCATAGGAAGGAAACCATCGAAGGAAGAAAGGTATTGACATGGATATCGGGTATCCGATTAAATCGTTGGATAAGATGATACAGTAAGGAAGTAAAAAAGGGAAAAACGAGGTCGAAGACGTTCGATGGAGGGTCGCGTCAGGAAACGTAACTTCGACTCGTAAAATCGCGCAAGTTTCGACGTGTGACGATGATGCTGGAAACAGGGGTTGCGCGTGGCAGTGATCGTGAGGCCGCGGGGAAGCCTGCATGACGTCTAAATCATATGTCACGGCCTGGAAATACGCATATCAGGAAACGTAAACTTGATTCCTGGTAATGCTTCCGGCGCTGCGAGTTAACCTCACGAAGCTCGCAAACATACACAGCCGATATCCGCTCTCTCGCATGGACGCGGACTGCGCGTACAGGGTGGCTCGGGAATTACGTCAGTCGAGCATCCTATGGGACTATTTCCACGAGGAAATCTCGACTACGTGGACGATGCGTGGTTTATAGGATATTTCGTGTTAATTTTTTTATTCAAAAAAAAAGAAGGTAGATTTTTCCGCTCAATTTGTCCGATATTATAAAAATATTATATCGCGATGCATTAAGTATTGCAAAATATATTATAAATGGACTGGATGGTGCGTGGCGGTTCTAACTATATTTTGAGAAATGATGGTTAAATCGGATTATAAAGTTTAGATTCAGTTTTTATGACGGTGCAATTTTTTGTTAATAAGAAAATGTTTGACGTGTATTATTCGTTTAAAGAATGGAGTTTCAGCTGATACGTATACTGTTCCAATAATGATAATAGAAAACAAATGATAAATTGCCTCTTTAGAGATGAAATTACGAGAGACCGACCGAAACTGTATACGGAGACAGCGTATTTTATCGTGACCCGTAATTGTTTCATAATTCCATAAAAATAGTATTCTATTGGTAGCCGAGAGAGTTAAGGAAATTAAGAAGACTCTTTTATAAGGTAGCGTAAGATCGATGTCTAATATTTGTCTCGGGGTAATTAAGCCAGAGTATGATTTTCTGTGGAAGTAATTTATCTTCTGGAGAAAAACATGATACTTTCGTGTTTGATGTTCGTTTAAGGATAATTGCGAGAAGATGAGTCTTCTTAAATGAAGCACAGCGCAGTTTTAAACATTAAACTTATTTTCCCTCTCATGACAATATCTATATATCGAATTCGATATCTAAAAATCGATGTATAAAATTCGATTTCTTGTTATAACGTTAATAGAAATAATTTATTATAATACGAACGACAAATTCATCTAGAAATTTTAGCAGATGTTCGAAAAATTCGTACAACGAGGGTGCAATTTTTTAAAAATATTCATATTTCTTGTCTTTCCTGTAGAACAATCAAAACTTTTATTCTTCTGCAGCAAAATCCTTAGGTGTCCCCTTAAACAATCAATGATATAGTCAATATTTCAAGACTCTCGCAATGTGGTTTGTCAATGAATATTAACAATATTGTCTGAACAATACATATTGATTCTATTAAATGAGATACTGACGATATTCTTAAATTGATAGTCTTGGGGCGTTCTTATAGGCGACATTATTGAAAAATGTCCGCGTATCCGATAGAAATCAAAAGCGATGGACTGAAAGAATCTCGTAAACAGTTCGCCTCAGGAATGCATAGTGAAAAAATGAAGAAGCAGCAATGAACTTAATATCTCATTTTTATCGCGCGGTTTCTCGCTACGAGTTTAGAAACTTTTATCTGAAACACTCCACCTTATCTGCAAGAAGTCAGGAAGTTATTTGGGTGGCCTGTTTCAAGTGCCTCGCCCTGTGTACTCGAAACTTTTCCAGCCACCCAAATCTGAACGTCTGAACACTGGATGCAGACAATAATCTGCTTTACGAAGGATGATACCATCGTTTCTCTCTGACACACCATACTTTGAAAGTACCGAGCGAATTTGCAGCAGAATTTATGAATTCATACTTAGGTGGGTAGGTAAAAGATTATCATCTTCCTCGTAAGTTCCTTTCATTTCAAATTTACATGATCGTCGCAGTTACATAATTATATCATTTTTATTTTCTTAATAACATCGAACAATTCTTTGTCTGTACACTTATCGTGGATATTTTAAAATCTACGATAATAAACGAGATAAACACCGTTTACCACCTTGAAACATCTGATCATTATTCCGTTAATCTAGCTATTAAGGTTTCCAATAAAGCTTGTATCAACAGATTCGTAATAAAAATACTCGAAATCTCTAACTAAAATTACCAAATTCCCGATCAATACCAAACTAAACTAATTCCATCAGAGTAATTTGCAGCATCCTATTCTAGTTCTCATTATGAAAAATTATCGTATTACGATAAGCCTGGATATCTTTGTTAGGAAACGATATCTATTATATAAATCTAAAATTTAATCAACATTTGGATATAGTACGAAGAATAGGATAAATAGCAAATTTTCTTATTAAATCTTGTTAATTCACCAACTGAAAAACGGATTACTATACATCGGAATAAAACAAAGAAGATAATGAAACAAAAGATTCTTAAAATAATTAAAATATAATTCCCGAGACTGTATTATGCATCCCAAGAGACGAAAGGGACGAGTTGAACGTATCCCCTTGACGATCTCACCCTGTAGATAGAGTACGGTCAGATCGTGGTCAGTTCGCGCGTGTTTACGATGCGTCGGTTCAGAATATATATTTGATATAGGGTGGTTGGGCTGGATAGCTGTTTCGAGCATGCAGTTTCGTTACACCGATACCCAATATTTACTGGCTGAATCGCAAATTTAACGGCCGATTTTCCCATGCAACTTCAACGGAATCGACTCGCACATTAAGGGCGCGGTTAAGGGTCGTCGTGTGTCACCGTTTCTACGTGCCGAACGTACTACAAAGTGGGGGATTATTGGAAATATTCATCGAGTATTTTATCAGTGACTTTTTACTGAACACTGAAACGTTTATTGCACCCGGGGGATATTCTGCTTTACGATATTTTTATTTAAGTTTCAGACAAATTTTTGTTTGAAATCTTTTCCCTCTGCCTTGCCATTTGACGGATGACTGACTAGATGTTCGAGCAAAGAATTTCGATTTTTTCAAATTATTCGATTCTTGCATAGTTTCAGAGGATTTATCGCTCGAATCGGGTTATTAAATTCGAGAATAATTAAAATATTTAAGAAATTAGCGTGCAGTCTTTTTTTGTCAAGTCTCGCGAAACACTTCTCGCTGCCTATTTTACGAGAAAGTCTACGAAAACAACGCGACAGCGGCTAAACGGAGCTGCGCTCTTCTCGATGAAATTTTCTTTGTAAAAAAATCTTTTCACGCGCATCAATAAAACCGCCTACATTATCATAGAACCGAATTAGAAATTCATTGTCATAAAACAGAAACCTGCGCCAATTGATCTCTATTCTTTAAATATTTTGTACAACTTTTATATATTGCGCCATAATATTTTGTTGCCGAAATGCTATCTGGTCACGGTATTAAATTACAACAAAATTTTTTCCTCTATTCTTTGTTATGATTATTCCATGCCTGTAACATAATCAAAGCTCGGGCTATTTTTGTGCACCTTCTCTAAACGGTATTTCGTCGCATTAGAAATTAAACTCGGAAACAAATGCAGAAAGTAGAACAAATTCTGCCAAGTGTTTACATCTCACGTCCTAAAGCTATTTCTTCCAAAACAAAATTCCAAAACAGAATCGATACAATCTCTGCGTGTGTACACAATACGGTGACTCGCGTATATTTGAGCATCTTTAAAGCGGAATAACTTTTTTAATGTTGGACCAAACGATCTGAGCTTTTTATTTTAGAAATTACATAGTTCACTAGATGTTAGACGACGTGTAAAAAAATATTGAAAAAATTGTAGTTGATCAAAATAACGAAGAAAGTGAGAAAGGTCGCGGTTAGAATTTTTTTTATCCGTGGCTAGCAAACATTAAAAAAATACTTTATCGATTTATGTTGGTTACACGCATGCTGAAAATTTCATCGAAGTCGGTTAACGTTATTGCGAGCTACAAATGATTAAAAATATTAAAAATGGGAGTTTTTCACCAGTTTTGGGCCTATAACCGATCGAACTTCTGCGTATAATATTCGTAAAATTTTCCTTAAATCCATTCGTCGATCGAAATATCTTAATAAGTCAACTCCTGAGAGAAATCAACGCGGATATCGACTAGTGATAGATAAATCGCCTTACCTTTTGGCAGCGAAATTCACGCCGGCGTTCTCCAAGTCGGCGAGGCCCAAGGGTTTTCTAAAACATTCGTCCAGCCAAACAGCGGATGATAAATCAGACTGTCCTCCACTATTGAAACTATTTTCTCTCTAATCGGCACAGGAACACTCACTTTGCTTCTAACGTTCACGATATTCGGAAACTCGAGAAATTGCAAAAGATCGTTTCGACAGTCCACTATATTAATCCAAAGTCACTGTATCGGTTCAATGGTCTACTATGTTGTTTCAAAATTTAATAAAATTTAATATTCCAAGACGTCGTTAAAAGATATTTTACGATATATTTTTAAAACTTCGTTAATGAACGTTAAGAAAAGAAATACAGAGAAAGTCGCGCACACACGTATGAAAACACTAACATTAAGTTGCTGTGTATAAGTTACGCTTCGAATAGGACGGCACGCGTTAACGAGCAGAACGACAACGATGCTTTCGAAGCGAAAGGCAAAGCACGACTGACTCGTTCCGAACAAAGTACAAAGTCGTCCCCGAGGTCAGGTATAACGAAAATGCCCGCCCCACTCTATCCCCCCTCCTCGCAACATCCCCCCTGCGTAAATAGAGGGATGCTAGTCGGAGGAAAAGGTCCCGCGCGATCAAATGATATCCACTTAAGTCGATGACGTCCACCGTGAATTGTGCAACTCTCGCCCTCTTCTCCTTTTTCTTGCTCTCTCTTTCTCTCTCTCTCTCTCTCTTTCTCTCTCTTGTTCTCTCTCATACTCTTTACAAGTTGGACAATTAACTCGCTCCTTCGAACAGCTCCCGACGCGACGCCTTTCTACGCTTGGCTGGAAGTTGAGCTTCGAATTATCGCCGGGATGTTCGGCGACGTTTCCGCCCTTTCAACATGCGTTTAACTGGTGATTTTGATGTTTGAGGGTGGATAATTAGCGTGCAAGAGATTTACGATTTGTCGTTCTGTAAACGGGGAGTTTGATCGAGGGTGTAACGTTTGGGTTTACGAATTGAAGGGATGGAAAGTTGACGATTGATACTTGTCAACTTTTTATTTGTAACTGATCCGTGGACGATTCGCGAATTAAAGAATGATTAATAGACGATTAATTTTTCAGTTTGTACTTTACAGAACAGGAAATAAATATCTTTGAATTTTTATTTTTTTTTTATTTCTTTTATATATATAAGTATATTTACGAAGGTAATATTCTTTTAAATCCTCTTCTTTTTATTTCCTTTGACTTGTTTCATTTACCTTTTGGAAAATGAGACGATTTGCACGTAATGGTATTTTGGAGTGTTGGAACTTTTTATGCATTGAACATATAAAATATTGAAGATAAAGGAATATTTCCCTACGTCATCGAAATGACACTTGTTTGCGAAACTGTTACTTCGAGCCTTAAGCGATATTCAACACCTGTTAACATTGTTGCATAGCGAAATAATATTGGTGAAAATTGGATCGATCAAAATGATATTTGTTTGTAAAATTATTATCGCAACGACTAGAAGTATTTAACGACTCGACAATTTATCATCCTTGGTGCGTTACGTTTTTACCTCGCTGAAAAATTATTTTAATTGCGATGATTAAATCAGATTTTCACGCTCGTAAAACGACAGCTTTTCTGCCGCGTTGTATGTCGCGGTTACTAATTAAAAAAGTTAACGCTTTCACTGTCCTTTGTGTTCATCCGTGTGTCTCATTCGCGGGCCCGAAATAAAAAATTTATTAAACGATTGCGAAGGACCGTCGGCCTTTTAGTTTAACGCGTAACACAATTGTTCTCAACATGTGCTAACGAATTAATATAAAGCATGTGCCTACCTCGTTCGATATACTAAGACTCTAATCCTGAAATTTTATATTTATTTTTCTGCGAGTACACCCACAGCAACATAAAGCAGAAAAATTTCCAACGAAACAATAGTTTAAAGCGAAAAGATAATTAATTCCTATTAAATTTGAAAAATATCAAATGAATAAAATTAACAAATGTCGTACATTCGTTTCCATAGCTTTTTGGCGGATTCGTGTGTTTAGCATACTAAAATACTAATCCTGCGACTTTGTATTTAGTTTGGAACTTTACACAGACAGACACATAAATATAAAATACAAAAATTTATAACGATGCAGTTGTTTAAAGCGGAAAGATAATTGGTTCGTACGAAGCTCGGGGAAAATAATACAAGTACATTTTTGTTGATTTTTAAATTTTAATGTCGTTTTCTAATTAAGTATGACAAGGTATATTTCGATATAAAATGATTAAGAATGGAATTTGTTAGGTCCAGCCAAATGTAAAATTATTAAAACTGAGAAAAATACAGATTTAACCCTAAGATCGAATAAAAAGGCAACTTTGAATAAAGCAATGTAAAATGAGATTTGTCGTGTTATTTCTCTACAGCCTTTGTATTCAATTCGGCTAATATTAAATAAATATTATAATCGACGAACGTAGTAACATTATATCCGATAATTTCTGGGAAAATTGTTAGAGAATCAATTTGAAAACGATTTTGGTTGATCGTATGATGATCTATGAATAACGTGAAAACCATAGACCAAACATTCGATTCGTTTTACCGACAATTTACACTATCAACAATTATACGAATTACCGCCAGTTTCCGATAAATTTCCCGTTAACAGTGCCGCTCGATAAAGCGACAGCCAATCGCCAATATAATTACAAATCATCAGGATGCGCGTGTACATTAGCTGCAGTGGGTGTATTCGAGAAATGATCAATTATACCGTGCGGCAGGATGCCGTAGCGATCTCCATTTATCGAAGGAACGGTGACCCGGTTTAGGGAATTAACCAATAGATCATAAATCTCTGTATCGACGTATAACGACCTACAAACCATTCTTGTTTGCTATAAGTAAATTATAATTTCTTTATTATAATTAAATTATAATTAAATGAGAGAAAAACGCTATGGATATTTAATCGGTTTCTGTGTTCCTATTTCTGCAAATTTTGAGTCTTTCAAAGAAAATTCAATTTAACGTTAGTTAATGTAATGTAATGTAAATATACCGTCGAATTCTATTAAATTAATAATGCGATCGTGAAAAGAATTTTTGTTTTTTTTTAAGAATTTACTCCATATTTTTTGATTACTATTTCTACTTCCACGTAGAATCTGAATTCTAAGGGAAAGTCAATTCAGCGAGCTGAAGGTAGAAACTTCGCTCTTTAAAATAACGTCAAGCAAATACTTGTACGATTTTTCTTCGCAAAGTTATAATAGCTTAAATTTTGCAGCGAAAATTTTGGAATCCTCTAATTTTACTTCTAATTCGTAAAATAGCCAGAAAAGAGCTAAATAAAATAATTTCTCCCATACGAAGACAAAGTTATTCGATGTTTCTGTAAATTTCTATTTTTATCAACACCGTTCAAGATAACGAAGAAAGAGATTTAATTTTCGCATAAATTTTTATCGAATAATACATTTTTACATATTTCATTTACTCCTAAATGCATAGAAATCCGCTTTTAAATCTAGTTACAATCAATTCGGATGATAACTAACAGCAAACAAAAAGATTCTACTATAGTTACATCTCATGTTTACACATTGCAATGTGATTATTTCACACCGAACATCAATCGTTCGCCTCGGCTGTAAAAGTGTTGAGAAAAACCATAAACAAGCGCATCGCATCTTGTCAGAGCCTTATGTCGATGGACCAGCTACGGAGATCGATGTCGTTATCGCAATTTTCTTTTCTTACAGCGAAGGTATTCAGCTCCATTTCAGTAGACGGAGCTGGTGGGAAGTCGGCTGGATGGTTCAATAACGTATGTTATTGAGGAGCCACTCGTGCGTTACCCACCATTAAATGCGCATGAGGAACGTTCCCAGGACTTCGATGCGATGCGCCACGCATACCTTGCACTCTTGAACTTTACGAGGAGATAACTCATAATTGAGCAGACTCAATAATAGGTTATGCCCAGACCGTTTCAATTGGTTCCACCGGATAGCTGAAATCGATTTCTATGAAAATTGTGCCTGCGATCTAAATAGAAGAACTTCCAAGAGAAAGATCATTCTCACCAGTTATACCGTGTCATTTTCTCTCGTTAAACGCGTTGACTGTCTCGTTGGATATCGGTTATCCACGTACTAAATTTTTAAGGACGATTAAGATAAGATAAATTTCACGGATTTAAAAGATTTTCATTTATCATTGTTTCTAATTCTTTCTCTTTTTCCCTGTTTCTCTCGTTCGATGCGATCATTTCTTGGAAATTCTGTCGCATCTAATCGAAGCCTCTTAAAGGTTTCGAGAAGTCCAAACATTCTTCTTTCGCATCTGCAACATCATACGTTAACTTTAGACTGACTCTCTGTCTCTGTGATCGTTGCAGACTTCGAACAAATAATTGATGGACTTTCTTCAAAATTGCGAATGCGCGAGCGAGTGTCGCAGGCACTGGCAAACCGTTCGAATAAATCGAATACCAGCCGTGCAGGGTAGGACAGAAGTTAAATTAACACAAGTTCTGTAAACATGGCGGCATTAAAGGGGTTTCGCTTCGATTTTCTTCAAACGCGGTGAGCGCAACGCGGTACTAAGTTACTCGAATTTCCGTGGATCAGTTCCGCGGGCACTGACTCTCGCCTGAGAGAGAGAAAGAGAGAGAGAGAGAGAGGCAGCGAGAGAGATAGAAACATCATACAATTTAACAGGAAGCCTTGGAAACGTGAGCAGAATCGTTTGGCCGATACGTTTCATGTTCCATCTATTTCATAGTCGAATAAATAATTTTGTCGAGGTTCGTGTTTCTCTTGATCTCACGCGCGGATTAAGAGACGGAGGGGGTCTATCACCGCGGGCCTAGCTGTTCGAGAAAAATACGTTTTATCTTGCAAGTATAACGAGAAAATTACCTTAAGAAAAATTTTAAAAAAGGCAAATGTATTTTAGAAATGGGTACTAAAAAGTTTTTAATACAATTTATTACAAAATAAAATAAAAATTTCATCTTAACTCCCTTCCTCGTTCTTCCTTGAAGGGATCCTCAGGGCCTCGTGAGCTTTAATTCGGCCCTGCCGCACCTTATCCAATTTGAAATCGATCGAATGCGTGAGAATGTGTATACGGCTTTCTTAAGGGAGGTCGGTGCTCCGCTTTCGAAATGGAATCAAAATGATTGGTTGTGGGATAGAAAACAGAGGTGGAAGTTACGTTGATTAAATGATAGAATTTGGTGTTTAAACGTGGGAATCTTCGATTGATAGTAAATGGCGAATTTCGCGCGAAATTTTCGATTATATTCATTCATCGTATAGAAACATTACGCTTATAAATACATACTTTCTAAAGGTAGCTAATTTCACGAAGATTGGTAAAATCATATAGCTAACATTTTCAAGACTTCGATAGAGTAGCAGAGATACGTATTTTATCGTGGAATCAATTAATTGATATCGTGTAGCGTACGATTATTTTAATAGCTCGTGTTTAGTTCACGGTATATCGAACATAAGAATTGCTGTTCTATAAAAAAACAGAAAATATAACTTCTTATGTGTTTCCTCTGCAGCCTTTATTCCTTTAGCCTTCGAATTTTTCGTCGATAATTAGACGAACGTTCGTTTTAGTTACAGGAAGTCGGAAACCAATCTACAGATCGCGTGTTTTCATAAAATCGCGGAAGTTTCTGTAGCAAACAAGAAAGCTATTCTCGTCAGAACCAATAAATATGAAACCGAAATGCAGATCTATCTTGAGAAAGATCATGTTTGCCACGCGAGATTTGCATTCGAATCCTGCGAATCCATAAAACTTAAACAGCATAGAAACTTAATCACCGGTTCGATGAACGACTTGAGACTAACGAGAAATCTGAAGTGAAATCTGACAAGGAAGGTCCAGAGTTGGCGGCATAACCGTGTTTTCGAACGGCGTGGTTCAGTTCTTGCGAGCCAACTATCGGAAAGATAAATACTTGTTGTGGCAACTATGCGAAAGTTAGCCCTCGCCTACACCACGCGACTCGATTGCATTTACAGTCCGCCAGTACGGCCAGATAAGCCGTTTCGGAACAAATTAATCAACACTATCGTGGCGAAAGCACAGGGACCAAGTTTCGACTGGAAGGTAACTTCTCATCAGATTAAAGTAGCCCGTAACCGAATTTGAAAATCGACCGTGAAAAGCGCGTGCCTCGTTAAGGGAAACATAGGCTTTGTGTCAAAATTGGAGGATTGGAAGATTAGCTTATTTCATAATTATTACCACACAGACTGCATTCTTCGAGAATTCAAGAGTGCAAAAGTCCACAGAGTGCGTTATTAATATTAACTAAAGCTATTATGATATTTCATAGAATTTAGTAGATCGACTAAATTTTTGTTCGAGAAAAGTTCAATTTCTTCATTTATGTTCGTACGAATATAAGAATGCTTACACATCTACAGCGTTGTTTCTTTGAGAATCGCAGGATTTTTACGTTAGTTGGACGTTAGATTATTTCTGTCTGAACTTTAATATCAGGACAATACTATTATTAAGGCAAATACTATAATAGGACTAATACTATTATTCAGGCAAAGGCTGGTTACTGTTTGTTGTTCAAAAGACGATATTTAAGATTGTAAAAGGACAAAGATACTGGACTGGTTCACAAGATAATTAAAAGAATACGATTATCAATTAACGTTGAGGTTATTAGATGATTATAAACAGAGAAACTCGTGGATAAATTGTAAAGTAGAAAATATATTTTAATACAGAAGTGTAAGTACAAGTAGGAATATAGTTTCAGCTGGTCCAAATTCGCAGGCTAGCAGTGTTATCCTATAACTGAAAACCCCGAAGCCATCGTCGCCTGTCTACTGTCTATGGTTTGCCTTCGTCCCAGTCTATTGTTTATACGCTGTCGATGGCTTCAGTGCTTGAGAAAACTACAACGACCAGATATAGAGTTTTCTTAGAAGTGGCGACCGCTTCAACAATTAAAAATCTTCTCGTGTTATTAATGTAACACGAATATCGAAGGAACAATTCGATAGACATTTTTAAAACAAATATGCAGTGAGATATCGAGAGGGACTAGAAAAGGGATCGGATTAAGTTCCGCTTTGACACGTTACTAAAATGATTGGAAGATAATAATAGTCCTATCGTACGCCATTTATCATTGGCATCGATTGCTCAAGGATCGCGCAAAGATTTAAAAGCAGTTCTGTGACGTTTGGATAAAAGTTAGAATTGTCTTTAAGGGATGGAACTTCAAGATTGGAGTTTCTGTCCGAGCTCGTGAACTTGAAGGGTTTCCGCGTAGTCACCTGTTGAAACACACTGTCCCTAGTTATATGCTCGTAGTTATCTATTAAAATTGACGTATCTATCAGAACTTATTGATTATGAAATGAAATATTCGTAGATCGGAGCTACATATATGTAAATTTTTAGAACTGGGTCGATAATTCGCGTTATGTCAAACTTTTTAACGGAATAATGAATTTGGTTGGGTTTGGGCAATTTTTACGCTTCTCTGACATTGTGTTCTGGTTTAAATTAAAGACGAGTACCATAAAATATGGTGTCGAAACGAGCTTTAATAAAACCACGAAGTGTTAATCGACGACCACACGCGCCGCGATCCAGTTTCCAGTTTTTTTTTCCTTTCATTTTATTTCACCTTTTTTTCACGAACTGTGGTACAGCTCTGGTTTAACAAGACCGTTGCTCGACAATTCGGCTCGCTGTAACTGTAAACTCGCGCTGGTAACCAACGTTATTTGCAAATGAGTACTATTTTATCTCAGGGCCGTCGATACGTTCGGTTTTAATAATTTACCCGGCGCGAACGCTTTAATTTGAAACAAATAAATTCTACGTTTCAGTTGCAACTAAGAAAAAAATTAGAAGAATTAGAGGAATGTTAAGAATAGAAGGGTTATAGATCGTTTTCGAGATTCGAGATTCTATTGAGATTCGCTGCACACCGTTCGATTATATTTCCTCTTTGCGAGTGATTGAAAATAAAATCAGTGAAAAATCAAAGTACAACTACCATACTAATTTGCGCCATTTTTCTTAATTGTATTCTAATGAGTCTTAAGTATTTCGACAGTGAATTCTTAAGTTTTCATAAAATAATATTCGTTTAATTTGAACCAATCTTCTAAAGTAGGTACATCACAAGTCCTTTAAATCCAAGTTCCTTTCAACTTCTTCGATCTTAAGATAGTATCAACGTCGACAACACAGTCCCGAAGTATTACAAATTGACGAGTTTCCATAAATACGTCGTGCAAATTTCAGATTTACCTCGATATGTCACTCAAAGGTAACAGTCTTCCTATGTCTGGTTAAAACTACTAAATAAAAAGCAAGAAACCACTTCAGAGAAACCACTGTGCTCCACCAACCAACCACCATTTTCCACCAGCCTGATGACACATATCCATTAAAGAGATTCACATTCACGAACTCTCGGCAAACTTGACTCTGGCCCGGCAACTTCTGTTAGCCGGAGCATTATCTTAACGAAACGTCACTGCAGAGTGTCCAAAAGTCCGATCTTCAGCTGCTCTGATAATGAACAAGCGTTCTGCAATGACGTGGACCATGTTTCATCGGTTTAAGCCCTATGTAGACCAGGGATAGCGATCGTGGCAATTTCACAGCGGTGGCTGTCCTCGTTACTCTGTTGGAAAACTTGCGAAAAAGGTGAAATAAAAGACAAACTGTTCATTTACTCGTTAACAAACCTCGAATATTTATACAATATTCATATTTTTATAAATGTAGCTGAAGAAACAGGATCTAAATAGAAATTTACAACTACTGTCTACTTAAACATTGAGACGACGAAGTATACACCGTTGGTCAAAATTTTTCAACCAACTTTTCCAATTGCATCTCTAACAAATCTCTCGCTACTTTTCTTATTGATTACAAATTAACCTTATAGATGATGGTAATTTTCTTTCTCCGTTAGAAAGCTTTCTAGAGGAACAAAATCGCAAGCCAACATTTCCTGCAAATTCTCGAGTTTAACGGAATTCGTAGAAGTGCGAAACTTATGGCCGACAGCGTAGTTCCATGAAAGCGTAATAGCGACGTAAGCTTGGAACATGGAATGGATTCTTAATTTCTAAACGTTCGCCAGAAATCTGCTTTGGGTGGAAATCGAGCTTTATAATGCTGCCTTTCGCAAGAGGAGAATCTGCATCCGCGAGAGAGGACGCAAAAAAGAAACTAGGCGAACCGCTAACGTGACTACTCGAAAAGGCAGTGCATAACTGGCGGAGCGTCTTGAGATTATGCCCAGACATGATCCCGTATAGATCGTCGGGCTAGTCTATGCAAATCCCCGTAGCAAACTGCTCGGCATTTGCATAAGCTCGCAGATAAGGACGCGTTAGAAGTATGCCCTCCGTTCGAATTCGTTTTTCCGCGACATTGTTCCAAGAGAACTCGTCGAATCGATCTCCTCGTCGCATCACGAACCTGGTATCCAACCTGGCGTTTTTCTGATCCTTCTTTCTCTCTGTTCCTTATTTTCTCACCTTTCCTCCCTTCTCGTGACCATGGAACATCCATGGGAAAAAAAATGGGGATGCTCCTTATCGATAATGGCACGCGTTGGCAGCCGAGAGTTCGTTTATCGGGAAGATGGAAAAGGTTCGAGCCAAGTGGAACAGTTGGCAAACCTTGGCCACGCTGCTTCAGGCTATGGTTGGAAATGTCTAGCGAACTTGTATGGACGGTGATAACTATCGATACGAGAGTTTGTCGATTGTCTTTCGCTCGGCAAGTTTCATTCGAGAATCTACGATATATTGTTATAACTTGTACTGTATTTTTTCTATGATAAAGACAGGATTAAAAGGTTTCATTGTATAAAATATAGGGTAGAAATTAAAACAAAGCTCGCTCTAAAATTAAGTAATCTAATCGAAATCGTTGTAAATGAATCAACTATACGAATTTATATATCAGCTTATGAATCAACTATACCAGGAGATGAATTTTTAGTGAATTATGTTGCAAGATATAAGTTTCTTTGGACAGAAGCTTTTTAGGAAACTGCTCTATTGCATACGCTGATGTTGAAGTCACGAATATTAGCATAATAGTAAATTTATAAAAGGTTTAGGTCTTCTTGACGGAGTCTGACTACAGACTGACTTATACTACTTGAAATTTCACAAGCATACCCGTCCTTTAATGGCTCGGATATATTTCAAGAAAAATTTAAATTCACGGAGTACTATCAGAATTGCTTTAAGATGTTACTCGTGGGCTATAAATTATAGCTTCCGCGGGATTGTATGAATTTTTCAAATGATAAATTATTAAAAATTATAGAATCCTTTGAAACGAACGATACTTCGGTTTCATTTGATATCTTTGACAACATCTTTTATGAAATAAAAGGCAACACAAGAAAATAACTTTTTGGTTAAAATAGAAATACACCCTCTGAAACCATAAAAGCATTGATATTTGATTTTACAATACCTAGTTCCGTTTGAAAACTACTGACTCGTACTTCATCTCCTAGAATATTCAATCTTCGAGCTTTCTGTCTTCCATTTGCATGATACAAGGCTCAACAAAATTTTTCAAATCTCCTTCAAAGAACTAATCCAGAGCACTTTCGTTGCCGAAACACTTTCGATATAATTCGAAATTCAATGGCTGAAGATAAGAGACGTCAAAAGTTTCACACAGATATCATAAAAACAATTTTAAGATCCCTTCGAAATTTTCGATGTAAGAATAATTTATCACAAAATATTAACCATAAATAATTTCCATATCCGAAATACTTGATGGAGAAGTTGTAAAATTCGTCGAAAATTTCCTCTCAAACAACCTCCACTAGGAAATTGTCTTCCACAAAGGCCACTTTATGCAATTGTGGAAGAACTTTACCCAGTTTATTTACATAAAAGTAGATATCGATATTTTTAGAAAATTTGAAAAACATCCAAATAAACTTTACCAATCAATTTACCTGTCAGAAGGGAAACTCTAGCCAGTTACTAAAAAAATTCAATACAACATAAAAGAATAACAACATAATACAATTACTAGAAATTTTCTCTCAAATTGATATTATCAAACAGCGTCAAACTCCCCTTTGCACAGAATACTTTATGCTATTGTCAAAAAAATTTCACAATCGTTATGTTCGTGTCAAAGTATCGACCTCCACCGACAAAATGTTAACCCAATTTTAAAAATTTGCAGAATTACTAGAAATTTCCTCTCAAATTGATATTATCAAACAACGTCAAACTTCCCTTCGTAAAGGATACTTTATTCTATTGTCAAAAAAATTTCAAAATCGCTATGTTCGCGTAAAAGTATCGGCCTCCATCCACAAAGGATTAACCCAATTCCAAACATTTGCACAGTTACTAGAAATTTTCTCTCAAACTGACGTGACCAAGCGTCGTCAAACTTCCCTTTACAAAGGATACTCCATTCAATTATTAAAAAAGCATCACAACGGCTATGTACGCGTTAAAGTATCGATCTCCATTGACAAAAGATCAGTCGAATCCCAAGTTTAACAGGTCGATTATTTACGAGTTTCTCTACTAACCGGGGATCCGACTCGCTTCCGTCTTCGGCGGCGTCTTATTCAGCGAGAGCCGTTTAGATTCCCTTGGGTTGAAAAGACCGACCTCGTAGCCCGTACATTAACCTGACCCTCTTCCTTCCTGCCTCTCCTTGTATCCACCGCGACGTATCCAGACCAAGAACGAAATTCGCAAAATTAAATGCACCCCTCTGCATGTGTACGTTGGTCTGTGTGTGCGAGTGTGTGCGAAGGTATCGCGAACACGAGACGACCGGCAACAGGCCACCACCCTCGTAATTCTATCCATGTTGGAAACAAAAGGCAGTAGCTCACCTGTGCCTCACGAAGGAACTTGAAAGGGTGACAACGGTGTTCCAGTCTGGAATGGTAAGAGGCAAGGAAAGTGATTCAAGAGTGAAACAATTTGAGATCGATTGCTGGGACTCGTGAGGATTAGGGAGGATGGCGGGAGAATTTAGAATCGAAGAATGAAGAGGATCGAAGAGGTGGGTCAGGGCCGAGGGATTTGTGTTCAAAGTTTTCAAATAACTGCGGTTTTCCAGGTAGGAAAATATAGAAATTTAGGGAGTAGGGAATGAAGTTTGAAGAGGCGAGTTTAAAATATCGAATTGCAGGTTTGGATCTCTTAATTTACATCTCGGAAGTGGATTTAATTTCAATTTTGGAATCCTTCCAATAAAATCTTCCTCCGATGTATTTCATAATTCATGCGGATCATCATTTATCCAAACTATAAAAATTTCCCTCGATCGCGAGAAACAGCACGGCCAGCATCGAAACCCATTACCAGGCTTTTCTCACGAAAGCTCTCTTCAACGAGCCGCCGTGTAATCGTCGGATTACCGAAAACGTACGAACTTCATCCACCCTTACGCTTTCCCACGGAATAGCATACGCACTGCTAAAGTCGACCAGAGTCTGTTAACGTTCTATGCGTCGATTAGCGTGTATAAATACTGTGTTTGTGGAAGGATAATTCGCATGAACGTGGTTGAGAGACTTTCTGGAAATCGTGAATGTATCTACGCATTAGGATATCAACTGACCATTAGAGCTTCTGCAAGATAAACTGCACCAAGCAACGATAATTCTTCCCAGATTTTGGAGACTCTATGGTTTTAGTATGATAATTTGATTAAACATGGTTTAAAGAAGCGAAATTTCAGGGATTAAAAATTTAGAATGTTGCATAAATAATGGAATTGAAATGTGCGGTGTTTAAATTTTTCAACGATGAATATTATTTTTGATTAACATTAAAAATTCATTTTCTTAATGAAGAATATTATTCTACAGTGAAAATATATATTATTTATAATTTATTCATATGATTTATACCCCAAATACTCTGACCTTTTTGATGCCGCAGAAAAGCAAAATACGATCTACAGAGAATTTGTTAAATATTTAATAAAAATTATTAAAGAAGCGACAATGATCGAGAAATGAGAAGGATTATAAATCTGTAAAATTTAATGTAGAATGTAATCAAGTCATCCATTCTTCGGATCTTCGTTCAATCTCCACTTCAAATGCAAAAATTAAAATTCTCAAAATTTACATTTATGAAAAGAGAGAAGAAGGATTAAACAACAACGTAACGAGCTTAGCGAGATCGAGCGAACAAAAACGGGTCACTTTAAAAATTTCCATAAATCAGATTACGAAATGTCTTGGCAAAAATCAAAATACGTGAAAGAAAATAGGGGGTGTCCGAAAAAACGCGAGAAGAAAGGAAGAATGGCGAGATAGGGGTAACCATAAAGAGAGGGTGCGTACGCTGCAACGATATAAACCAGAAGAGACTGAACAAAATGAAAACGAGCGAGGATCGGCGGAGGGCGTGCGTGAAAAAGAGTGGTCGAGTACGTGCAGAAAGCAGAAGCGTGAAAAGGCGCGAGGCGTGAAGGAAAAAGGGCAAAAAAGCGGAAGAAATGGTAAAAGGAAAACGAAAACGATGTAGAAAGAAAGAAGACGCATGTGGAACAGAATAGCGTGAAAATAAAAGGAAATTAAGAGCCAAAAGCAGAGAAATACTGCTGCTGAAAGATCTTGAACGGACTTAGCTATGAAAATAAAACGAAATAAAGGGGAAATAAATGCTTGTTTGCTATCGTCCAGACTAGTGTTCCAAAATATTTGAAAAATAATTATTTAACCAATGTATCGTCTTGTTTGACGTGTGTAATTATTCTGATGTAACCGTTGGTCGATTTACTTCGATAGAAACTATATCATAAAGACTGTCCATGATACTAATATACAATATATATGTCGGGTTAATGTTGGAATTTTGGGCGTTTGACGAACCTTCGCTCGAATTTGCCATCGCGGTTATAGCTGATATTTATTGGTACAAATGTGGTTATTACGAGAGGATACAAGTAATAGCGGCGATCGGATGGTCGAGATGTCGATGACAATGAATTCAGGTTCGATAACGAAACCACGGCCAACGGAATGACGAATGCGATGTGATACACGTATGACTCGACGTACAAGTAAAACTTGTCTGAATGAACTGACCCGCAGTCCAGGTGGAACTGCCCTTATATATTCTCCTCCCCACCTCTCAGGTCAATCTTTGTTTTTAAAGAGAGCTATATAATTATTCCATACCTCTGTTAGGTACACGTCCCTCCCTTGACCGTGGGCTACGTCCAATGACCCGTTATGTCACTTCGAGCCCAAGCCTATCGTCATAAAATCGGATTAGAACATTAAAATTATTTCTTAGTTGTTGGAATACAACGATCGCGCAGATTTTCCAGTGAAATTGGTAAAAACATAGGCTAGCGATGCTAATTAGAGATTAAGTAACAACAATTTGGTGTTCAGTTAAACTCGCAATAATCCTGGATAACTTTCACCTTAATCTTCGGCCGGATTTAAGGGGCCGGTTGTTAAGCGTTCGCCTAATCTGCGGATTAATGTCTTCGCGTTAAGGGAGAAAGAACGAGCGTCGAGAATCGGAAAATTCAACTCGAAAAAAACGTTACGGCCACTTGTTTCTATTTTTTTCCATCTTTTATTTCTTTCTATTTTTGTTTTACATCGGTGAGCGTGCATTCGCGATTAAACGGCTATTCTGTGATTTACAAGAGACTGCGAAACGTGGAAATTGGTTTAGCCGGACGCAGGTTCGATTTTAAACGTTGCGGAAGATTTTCCATAGTTACAACAGTCGTGAAACGAGAAAATCGTTTTGCGGAATAAAAGTACATTCAGCAGCCGCGAAATTAACATGCTCAAGTTCCTTTCGGTTTCGTGGATTGCGTGAGAAGTTCAAAAGCTGTTTTAACCGAGCCCTTCCAGCACCGAAGTAGAGGAAACTTGAAACAGGCCGGACGTCGGCTGAGTGTAAAGCGGTTCGCACCTTGGAAAATCTGGATTTCTCTTTCGATCTCCACTACACTACTCGAATTAACCGAATTACGTTGCATCTGACAGAAAGTATGCAATTAATGTCGACTTGAAATTAGCAGCTGTTAAAGTTATCAAAGCAATTGTGATAAAGTTTAACGAATTCAAAAGGAACTTTTTGCTTCAAAAATCCTCTCCATGTTCTCAATATTTAGGAATATCTTTGTCATCGTATTTCTTATTGTTAATCGAACGGATTGCTATTCGATTATTTTATTAGACGAAGGAGGAAAACAAATCAATTCGT
Source organism: Bombus huntii (assembly GCF_024542735.1). NCBI lineage: Eukaryota > Metazoa > Arthropoda > Insecta > Hymenoptera > Apidae > Bombus > Bombus huntii. The sequence goes on along the minus strand of NC_066242.1, from coordinate 16,348,015 downwards.
TCGACAATAAACAGATTTTAGAAATGCGAGGCACGGTAAGCTTTATTTAGAGAAATGAACATTTTTGCTCTTACTTCTATGCATTTAATTTAATTATTTTAATAACAAAAATTCTTTCACTCTTTTTCATCTTCCTTCTGCTCGTATAACTCTCGATTACATACTAACAATATATAGCATCTGGCAACATCTTTGGTATAATTCGAACGTGAAACAAATCTTCGTAACAGAAACCTATTTGCTAAAAGGTTCGAGCTTTCTTCCAATCCGATATGAATCCGTTAAAATCCTCACAAAACGTAGATCTCCGTTACTCGAAAGAAGAACATGTCAGAAGAGTAGGGAAGGGAAAGGAAGAAGAAAATCACGTGTGTCGCGGCCACGATTTACGAACACTTTATCACTCACGGGGCTGTACAGTAATTCGGTGACAAACGAGTTAGCCGGAGTGCATAGCGAGCTCCCCTACGAGGCCGATGCTAAATGCTTGGTTACGACTTCGTCCTCTATCCTCTACTGAGACAGCTCGCGCGAAACTCTCGTTCGAGCCTCGATTCGTCCTCTGAGCCGTGCAACGAGCCAACTTTATTGCTTTGGGTGACGTGCGCGGTTTAGATGCTTCGATGTTAAACGTTCAGTGACTCGGGTATTAGTGGTCGTTCTGAAGATTGTTGTGATTTAGTTTGAAAATTAATATCTGACAAGGGAATTTAGAAATTTAGGAAGGTAGTTTACGGTGATATTGTGAGTAGATCGTGCATGTTTATTCGAATATTTTTTGTTCTTGCAAAAATAGATATTGGAGAATTTGCTTTATTCGATGATTATTTTTAAGTATTTTAAAGGATTATATTTTATCGCAAAATCAAATGCAAAGAGAGTCTCGACGTGGAAGTGCTTAAGGACACATTAGCTTGTCGTGAAAAGTTTATTATTTTGCTGAACATTATATTATTCTGTTGGAACAAAATGGATCGTACGTAATTCAGAAAAATAATATAAAACGGAAAACGCGTCTATTATTTTCTCATGAAACGGAAGAAACTTCTGGGACAATGTAATATTTGCAAATTTGTAAATTGTCCTTCTATAGGAGAGATCATCATCTATCATTCTTCATATGTAACGATAATTTTCTAAATTCTACCAATTATCGGTAAGATAAAAATTCATTATTTTTCAGACGTTTATCGTTTGCATACGAATGTATTTAAATTCGTAACGCGTTAGTTGGTATGTAGTTTGTTTGCGCGTATAGTTCACTGGTTTTCAGTATATTAGTGTGTGTAGTTTATCAGTTCATAGTCCATTACTGCTTCTAGTTTATTAATTTGCGGACTACTAGTTTCGCTACAGGCTACTAGAGTTTACAGTTTATTCGTGCACATATGTAGCTCGCGGATTCGTTTATTAGTAGATGCAATTTATTAATTTATATTGAATCGGTGTTTTCAGTTTATCACTTTGTAAATTACAATACTATAATACTATAATCACATTAGTTTGCGGTCTATCGGAGTGCAGTCTATTAGATCATAGTCTGTTAACTTGTGATCTATTGTTTTACGGTTCATTAGCACGTGCGGTGAGCAACGTTGTGACGTAAAGGGTTCTGTGTATAAGTCTAGCGTGAAATTTAATAATACCAATAGTAATAATAATATTAATAAGTTACAGTAATAATATTAATAGTCTAACAATGGTAAATCCTAGACTACGGATGTTTATGAATGTGGTAATATATAAAAATATATAAAATATCCAACATAAAATTCTCATTACAATATTCCATAAAATATACATCTATACTTGAAATATATTATGTATATTTCTTTAAAAAATGTTTTCATTTTTAAGTTCTGCTTACATATAGACCGATATTCGATTGGTAACAAAATATGGATATACCAATAACATCATTCCCGCAATATATTCTTTGTGAAATAATTCAAATTCTTCAACTCATCGTAACACGAATTTACGAGTCTCTATAGTCTGTTTCTTTTTCATTGAAATACAATTTATTGAACGTAGATCGTACCACTTTTACTCGCCCACAAAATTTCTATCAATTTCGAGGAATTATTGAACTTAGAAAGGTGAAATCTACTCACGAAAAGGATGGCTCGATTGGTTAGAACAGTCAGCAGAGAAAAGGAAAGATCCAGATTCGAATCACGGTTCGGTAAACCGCGCGAGACTCATCCCGTTTTCTTCTACGGGATAGAAAGTAAAAGACTTTATAGTGTCTTTTATTTCTCCATAAGACCCGTCCCTTTCTTGTACCTAACGTAAGCAAAACGGAGCTCTCTGGTGCTGTGCGCCATGCTCGCGGAAACAATCATATTATTCGTATTCTCATCCGTGATATCCTGTCGTCTAGAATACGACGTATTTTAAACTGATATTTCTGTTTGACTGTAATAATATTCAAGCCACGCTGTGGCGTTGTGTATTTCAAAGACGACAATGTTTCTTTTAAGTAATATAGAAACTTGTTGAATAAAATGCAAAATGAAAAAAGTTAAAGAAATATATATATTTATATATTATTTATATATATATTTAAATTCTGTAATTCGTTTGTTCGTGTTTTAAAATCTTGTTTAAAATCGAATGTTTTTTTCTTAGATCAAATCTTTATCATTCTATAGTTATTGTAGAAATATTATCAGAGTTAGGTTACTGTGCGATTATTTCCACGGATATACCACTGACCGAATTTACCACGGATTCGATAAAAAAAAAAAAGAAAAAAAAGGACAATGTTAAGTTTACAGCGGATAAGGACACGACGTTATTTCGTAATTACGTTGATAGTGCATCCCAGGCATCAACGTTGTTACGTAGTTAAATATTGCACTGTTAACTATGCAAATTTGGATAGCAGCGGCAAACGGATGCGTCTGGTTTCTCGTTAAATAAGTTTAGCACCGATTTCATCCTGCGGACCCGCAGTTCCTGTTAATACAACACAAACAAGCTCTTTCAACGACTTTTCGATGATGCACCACGAACTTCCAGCCTTAAGAGCGATTTAATTCGCCTCATTTCCAGGCACAACGTTCATAAAACTGATTTTCACTCTGTTAAAGCTAGAACATACATTCGAAATATCGACTGGAGCAAATTTTCCATAGAAAATAGACTCACCGATATTTGTCGCTTTTGCCAAAAAATATAATTGTATTTCTATTTAAAAAAAAGCATACAATTGAAATACCTAAAATGTGTCGATAAATAAATTAAACTCAAACGTCTTACATGCTCGTAAATGTGTTCGTTAATAACAATACGCTTCTTGATATATACGCCAATATATTTGCCAATATTTCGCAAAATCTCTTGTATCATCATTAGACGTTAAAACACATTTACCACCATGAAACAAAGAAACAGAGATTTGCATCTCGAATAAATGAAAGGTAAATGCGCGACGCGCAGATCCGCTTTGCCACGAGGGGGAAGAAAGGGGTGAAAAAGGAAAAGAAGGGAAGTCCTCTCTAGAAGTTTCGACAGTATGTCCTTTCCCCGACATCGTAGAAAAATAAATAATCCTAATTGCGGCTGAATGGACTCGCCATGATGAGAAAGAAGGAAATAAGAGCAACGAAGCGGCGACGGTCTATGCTTCGAGACAATGGCCGTCTGCTGCTCTGTTCCTGGTTTTTTTTTTCTCTCTCGACCGCGGCTTTTTTCTTCCACCCTTTCAGTCGGCCATCGTGATAATTTCACTAATTATTTATTCACATGCTACGAGACTAAGTAGTCGTTGATATTTTCCTCCCAGTGTCACGTGCCACGAAGGATATACGGTGAGTATACACGGTACTTTGACACGATGATTAGTTGATCTTTTCGGAAAAATATACGAAAGAAAAATGATGGAAAACACGGAAAAAAAGGCACGAGATTGTCTTATTAAAATTCTATATCCATTTTATCGTTTAAGAGATGTTCGAGTAAGTGGTGAAAGCAAAGTTTTGGAAATTGACAAGTTTCATTGCCACGCTGGTTTCAAAAAGCAATTGTATGGGATCGCCGATGATAAAATAGTATTAAAATGTTCGAAATTGCGATATGCCTAGTGATAGCTTTATTCGGCAATGGAAAACATGAAACTGTGAATACAGGATTTATTCCACTCTTGGCAAAATTCTATATCTGCTTTTGCTTCGAATAATATTTTTGATGGGAACAAAAGTTCGTTTGTAGAATTGATTTCAAAAAGCAATTTTGGTAGACTGAATGATAAAACGTTCAGAACTGTGATATTGGTGGCTTTTTCTCGGGGGGTGAAAAAGCATTAAGCCAAGAGCGAAGGATTTATTAAACTCTATCATCCGTAAACTCGTTTAAATTAAATATACTGTATGTATATATGTATGTATACAAAACTAATTAATCATTCTTTTTAGTACCAAAAATAACATTGAACATCATGATATTTCGCTTACTTATGTACACGCGAAAATATTCATTTTTTCAATTACTCAAACCACACAGAAAAAATAATATCCACTGTAGTCGGTAAGTAACTAGCTGTACGTATTACACGCGGAAAATTAAACATACTTTTCCCTACATTTACCCACCATAGGCCTATACTTTCTCGCTATAAACATGCATCGTAATAGCCATGAACCGACTACTCGCAGGCTGGTTCAAGGGTTAAAAAGAGCCGGCACTCCAATTATTCCGTGGAATTCTCGAATCCCACGGTCACAGTTCTACCGTCTCTTTCCGCGACGTCTCTTGGCGGCCTGGTCGAAGGCTTAATTAAAGCAAATTCAATTAAAACGGACACGGAGTATTAAAAATTCGTTGAAAATCTTAATTAACCCTAAGCACACTCCGTCCTTCGGAGACGGTGCACCCCACCATCGTCGACTCCATTTGTTAATAGATCTTTAAATCGCACGAACGTTTCTTCTTATCGTCTCACGCTTCTTTCCATAGTTTCTCCAAGCTGCTTTTGCCCTCAAAAAAACAAAAAAAATTGTTTCAATTCTTTCCTCGCTTTATACGCTTGCTTTTGTTCGATCGAACAAATCATCTTAGCCTCCTCTTTGGTTTCCGCATTAGTCGATTTTTAATCTACGAAAGCGCTCGCTTTTAGTGATACGTCGAGTCGAAAGAATTCGAGGGAATTGAGTACCGTCGAAAAACACGGTGATTTTTCAGGTCAACGACACGCCCGCATACGTTAATGTTGGTAATGTCAAGCCTGTGGTTTGAGGCTATTGAAGGGGGAGCGAAAGGGCATGGAAAGCTTCGGTAGGGAAAAGTAGGGCGATTTGGAAAGAAGAGAATGAGTGACAGACGGGTGGAGTGTCTTTCTATTTTTTTTTTTTTTTTTTTACTGCAGCTAAAAAAGCGGTGATCGATGGGGGAAAGGAAAGGAATCGAGAGGAGGTATGAGGAAACGAAGAATAGATGAAGAACTATGGGGATGGATAGAAATAGGTTGTAAAATTATGGCGATGATACTAATGGTAATATGTAACGGTAAAGAGAACAAAGGTTCTACAATAAGTTGAAAAGAGTAAGGAAGCTTACGAATAGCGACAGACTACATAGAAAATGATAAAGGTAATAACAGTAGAAAAATAGCAGAGAGAGAGAGGAAGAGAAATGATACTGAGAGGGTTAACAAGGAAAGAGAGAAATTTAAACGTATCACGATTAATTAGAATCGAAGCAATAAGTATAAAACGTAATCTTCCTGAAAGAAACGCGTACCTCGTGTCGTTGGATTTTATCGTTTTCGTGTAACCATCGTTCGGTTTGGATTAAAGTTTGTCCGAAGATTGCTTCTGAGAAACTAGAAGAAATATAGGAAGTTGGACGATCGTAGGTGATTTGGGTGTTCGATGAAATCAGGGCGACGTTTGTAAGAGAAGTTTGCGGATTTTGGTGCTGGCTCATCGGGACAATTCCACTTTCTTCGGAAGAATGATGAAGAGCAAGTTTATGAGCTACGTTTCTACGATGTGTGGAAACCTCTTTGTTGGATTAAACTTTCTTGCAACAGTAAAAACTTAGGAAATGAGCGATGGAAGAAGTTTATGGTTTTGGATTTTTATGGTGTAAAGAAGGCTCGTAAGATAAATGATGCACGCTTTGATGATGTATCTTTTCTGTCGATAATTTATTTTTCTATGGTATATTGCATCGAACAGAAATTTCTAAAGCTTCTAATGCACGAGTTTCGTTAAATTTATAACATGACTTAAATGTGGAAATATTATCGACAGGCTATGGACGTTGACGCAAATTCATATCTTTATGAACTCAACTAAAGGTATACTTAATTATAGAGCACTTTACGTTAGATATTTTACGTAGTTTTGCATATCTTGCGCGGTTCTATACGCTTTTCCTATAAATATTAGCAGTCTAATCGTGAACGATAGTTTATTAAATTTATTACGAGCTTTAATAACAAACGATAGTCAATACATAACGATTAAACGATGAGAAAGTATAATTTCGAACTCTGGAAATTTTTTCGACTCGTGATACTTGAAAGACTCTCGACTTATCTTAACGAATCGTCGTCTATCGATCTCGATACCCTCACGATGACTTGCACCAAATCTTTACAACTACAAAAAGAATTTCCTTCGGTTTTCTCGTGTCACTAATTTCCTCCTAGCTTTCCATTTAAAACCATGATGCTACGTAAATCAATTTAAGAAGGTATAAAACTTGAAAATCCGAATAACGATACACGAACCATCGTGTTTCTTACAAACCAATAAATTGTAAAGGCACGACGAAAAAGTTCCGACTCTATATCATAAACCAGAAGGTCTATTAGAACTTATTCGACAACAAAATACCCTACTTAAACTTCCAAACTGTCGACAAAAAGCTATTAAATAAATGTACTATTCTTTTCTATCGCGTTATGAACTTCTATGGCAAAAGAATTTAGATGACAAGCGTTTGTTCTAATTCCAGCTGCAGCTTAACAACATGACGTCCACTATTTTCATCATCAACCGAAGTTGTTTTTAATTAAAAGACCGCTCAACTCTGGCAAAATCTGACCGACAGCCAGAAGTTTTTCCTGCGGCTCGTTTCGATCCGAGTTCCCATTTCTCCGGCCCTCAAGCACTTCAATTAGATTTCTCGACGAACCGTTGCATGTCCGCGAGACGCACGTGCGTGTGACGTGCATCTCAACTTTAATTAAACCTGAAAACCACCGTTTCTTTAATTGCACTTCGAATAATGTCCGTGCTACCTGTATAAGTTCCTCGGCATCAAGTTTTACGGGCAAGATTTATAAGATGTTCCGCGTTATTACGTTACCGCTGCCATAATCGAATATCGCAGGTGAAGCGAGGCAGATCTTTCTACGTGTAGCGCTGGTCGCTCGAGTGACAACCGGCATGAGACAAAACAGACACTTCGATCTTGCGAGTTATTGTAATCCGCTTTTAGAGTAAATCATTGAAGACGTTTGTTAATGAACGATTTCCTCGAAATAATAATAAATGATACACCAGGATGACTTTTATACCGATATTCTATTTCTGTCGAAGTTTTCATTTAGGATTAGAAGCTCTGGGCGAATCGCGTTCTCGTTAAGAAAAGCAACTTTACGTGGAGGAATAATGGAAAACTGGAACGACTGGAAGAAGAAACAAGCGGCTACACGCCGATAGATAAGTTTCGTAAGAAGCTTCTTCGCGTTAGCCATTCGATTACATCGGAGAAATGACCGGAAAAGGCGGCACGGGGACGGGGAAGAATCTCGAAGGTATTCAAGCGTGGTTAATTAAAGGGGACCATTAAAACTGGCCGTTTTCGTTTCCTCTAACAGGAACAAAGTTCTTCCTCCAACCCTCTTTCGCATCGGTTCTTTCCATTAACTTTTTCGAAGCGGCATTGCCCCGGAGAATCCACCAACGTTCGACTAGAAATCGGCTTATAAGTTGGTGCGTCGAGTTGTTGTGCTTCAGCTATCGTTGAAAGCCACGGTCGTGCAAATAATTGATCGACTTTTTCAACGATCCGGCTATTGATCGATTCGATGAAAAATCGAAAGTCCACTGAAACGACGTTATCTGGAATTTTCACACACAATGTGACACCGTAATTGGTCAGATGAAAGATTGATCGATCGGGACATCGACATTTCCGCAACTTAACGTCGAACAATGAGCCCGCCGTGAGGTGTTACAGATCGTTTACACAAGGATTTTGAATAATTATCGTGTGGAACAATTAGCGGAGCTGGAAGAGAGCAGATTGAATTGCGTAGATCGAATAGACGTTTGATTTACTTTATGTTCGCGAAGTTGGTCGCTTCGGTTTCTCGAAGATAGAAGTGCTTTATTAGGGATCATTATTAGGTTGAGTAGTTTTCTGGAGCGGATTAGACGCGATTACGTTAAGAAGCGTGTCGCAGTTATCGTTCAATTTTATTCTCGTGTTAACCCCTTAACCTACAACTACGGGCACAGACCGTAGTACGATGATCGGGCCAAACGTAAATATTACGGGCATATCCCGTAGTAGATGATCGGACCAAACGTAAATATTACGGGTATTCCTGAACGTAAATCGTAGGTTAAGGGGTTAAAGATTCGAACTGAAAAGATAAGAGTCGACAGTTTTTCTGAAATAACCTAATAACACGTATATCTGGTCATCTGCCATTGATCAAATAACACGTTACTCTATTAATCAAAGATAAGACGACATTGTACGAAAATGGAAAAATCGTAAACTGTATGCAAGCTATACTGTCCACGTAAATTAGGTAAGATGTTGCGACTCGTTTTATAACTGGGTCATTGAGCTTCAAGTGTGCCGTTCCATGCTTCCCTTTTCAATTTGCCAGGAGTAGCAGACACGCGGGGAGCTTGCAGGAAAATCAGTAGAGTCCCAGAGACTCAGGAACGACATGGTCCTATCAACAGTTCGCCTCTTCAGACAATTCCTGTAGGCTACGTGCTTAGCAATTTCACGAGTAGCTAATCCTACGGAGACCTGATGGGGGACCGTCGGCTTTGTTTCCGGTTGAAAACGCTCGCGAGCTCGTCGAACGACGTGCCGAGAACGCTTCCATTTAGAGGGATCAATTCCGCGGATTAAAGTACACGCGTGTCCCCCGACCAGAGGTCTAATAAACGTTTACGTTCGTACGTGAGAACCGTATTTGCTCGGAAATCCAAAGGTAAACGACGGAATTTCCAGCAAGCGTCTTGCAGACGCCACTCTGCCGGGAAGTCTCCTCGAATAGACAGAAACACGTTGGATGGACATCTCGTGGAGCCCGTTTGTCCTATTTTTACGCATGAAGACTCTAGTGCCTTTCTATTATTAGCCTTTTTATGGTGCTTTTATTGTGAATTGTTTCCAGATGTCCTTGAGCTATTTCTTTTATCGTTAAAATTTTTCCCTGGAATCTTCCTGATATTCTGCTGCATTTATTGTAATCTGGCTCTTTTATCGATGCAATTCCTTTATTTATTTACTTATATTTTTATCGCAGAAATTCTATTTATTTTCTATTAATTATTGTTTCTCTACCGGCGTCCCGTTGTCTTATTTCTCAAAAATTCCTTACTCGAACCTTTACTTTCAACTACATCTTATTGCTGAAATTTTATTTTCAGTCGATGTATTATTTTTTCTCTTTTCGTCGCTCACAAATCTTATCGCTAGCCTATTCTTTTTCTTCAATCGAAATTTAAGTCCAGGCACACGCATCACCTCGTCCGAGCTTAAAATTCTCGTTTACTTTTACCAAGTTACATCGACTCTTACCAAAAGAGTCTACACGATGGTATTCAAAGTGGAACTTGTTATTAACGATGGGTCGTCTGATTAAAATATATTATTTTCTAGAAATGGAAAAGACGATAAATCGTATCAACGCTTGTATCAAAAAAATATCGAATGACATTTATATTCCGCTTAACCGTTGTTCGTATACGCTTTAATTTAGGACCTCGTTATTGCCATCGAGATTACTATATCGTTCGATTAAGTGCTCTTAGTCCGTTATATCTCGAAAAGTCAGCGAAATAAAAAATTCTTCGTCGCGAGAAATACGACCGTCGGATGACAGCTGTGATCAGGTCGACTATAAAACATTGGTATGAAATAACCTGTCGGCTAATGCTCACAGGTGAAAATATTTGGAACTGTCGGATATTAGAGCGTGGTACATCGTGATTTACGTCGAATTTTTTGTACGGGTGATCGGCGAGCTCCAACTCACTTCGACTGTATGAAATTTATTTAAACGGCCAAAAAAACGCTTATGCGCTAAATTGAACGGCCGTTTCGCAGTTTAAAGTATCGGCGCCGCGAGTGTAATCGTTACAGAACGTCAAAAAGCGTTTTTAATACCTTTTACACACACACACAAACCGGTGTCGGCGCTGCACTCCCGACGCAGCATTTCAATCGCCTTTGCCCGACCAGTTGGAATTTTGTTTGCCGAACTACTCGTACTAGCGCGACTAGAAATCTTTTAATATTCAACGAATTTAAATTTTTGAAACCAGCGCGGCAGCGAAGGTAAAAGGAACTCTGTCAATTTTTATCAATTCTTAGCATTTTCCAGGGAGAATTTATGATTCTCCTAGTGAGAGAAGAAAGAGGTCTTAATGTCAAATTGCAAATATAACGTTCGCATATTTAGCCATTTTAGCTATGTATCTTTTATGGAATCGAGATTGAATTACAATAAAGATGAAATGCACGATATTTCTCATAAGAGTTGAACTCTTTTAATTTCCGATAAACATTGATCTAATTAATTTAGCAATAATCGATTATAGAAACGTCCATAAGACGATTCATTGAAAATTATGATAAACTTAAAGGAAGAGGAACATAAATAATAAGACAGGTGATTTTTATATTTCATGTAATTTCGTTTCCGCTTGAAAATTCTTTTCCGCAAGTTAATCTAATTTTAATATAAATTTTCGATAGAATATTTAATGACTTTTTAAAATAGTATTTTAATTTCAATAAAGTTTCAATTTTTGTTATATGTTACATAAAAATAATATTCCTAGTTATGTAGAAGCTACGCTCGATATTTGAAGAACAAGAGCAGAAGGAAGGAAGAATCGTACAGCGAATCGGTTAATTTCTGCACCGTGCTCGAAATAGACGCTATTAATTATAATTCCGTGCCATGAGCGTTCATGTAAATCGCGATTAAAGAACTAAACGACCGAAAATCCTGACGATATCTCGATGTTCTTTTTACGTTTCTCCCGATACGTGACAAAATTTGAGAGGACGAACGATGTTGGCAACAATAGAGATTCCTGACGATTCTCTGTCGTAATGGCGAACGTAAAATTCTTGATTCGCATTTTAAGCGGAGCGTATTGCTTTTAAGTTAAAAACAAATATGACGTAAATTTAAAAAATCCTTGCTAAAGTACGAAATGAATTCGAATAAGAAATTTCTAAAATAATTTATTTCTAATTCAAACAAACAGTAACAAAGTTTTCTAACAATTTCGAATTTTCGTAATATCTTCATCAACGATTTTTCTATTTTATACCACAGCAAAATTAAGCATTCGATGAAATAGATCTAGGGTAAGGTAAAGTTATTTCAGTTAGCTGAGCTCTAACATACGCTGTAGGTTCAAGATACTGTTAGCCTTTAATAAGAAAAAATGAGAAAAAAATGTCATGTATTTCAGGTACAACGATCAAAAATACAAAATATTAAATACAAAGTATTTAAGGTAAAGTGTCGACAACGTGAAACGTCTATATTGTTTCAAAATGAACGCTTCCAAGCTGCGAAAGCTTGCAGGATGACCGAATAACGTCACTCCATCGCGCGAAATAAAAGAGGGCTGATAGCTGCCTAACAGAAGTTGCACGTACTTTCCTGTCATATCTTCGGAATAATTTCAAATTCCTGCTTTCCTTCTGAATTCCTTAAGAAAACTTCGTCCCATTCACCACAATATCAGAACATGCTCGCGTAAAGTATACCAGTTGTTCATTAGCGAATCATATTAAAGGATTACGAATTGTGTACCTCATTAAAATGCCACATCGCGACAAGCCAACAAGACGCTGAATTTCGAAGAAGGGATTCAATTGAACCCGATAAATTATGGGACGACGTTCAGCTGGCTAACAGTCTCGTCAAAGGGGAATTATTCATAAGCAAGTACAATTACAATAATTGCATAAAGCTGAGCGCTTCTATGCACCGTGATTAAGGAATCCGAGACCTTCACGGCAGGGAAGAGGATGGAATCTGTCCGACTATTGCCTTGTACTTGTCTCTTGAATACACCAGGATGTTCTGTCCGTGGCGGAGAATTGCTGGGAACTTGAATTTGCGTAAACAAAGAGGGAAAGGGATCCAAGAGGGTAGAGGGTGGAAACTGAGAAAATGAACGGAGAGAAGAGAGACGAAACAGAGGCAGGAAATGGACAAAAAGGAGAATCGGTGGAGATGAAAGCGGAAAGCAGAGGCAAAATAGACCTACGAGCGAATAGAATAATAAGGTAATTGGGAATGATAATAAAAAGTATAATAGAAAATCTAAGGAAAAGAATTTATGGATAAAATGTCAGGAATTTTTTAAAAAGATGGGGGCACGGCTAATGGAAGAACGGAACGGTTAATAAAAATATGAAGATAGTTAAAAGGAAAAGGTAGAGAATACGGCAGGGTGAAAGGTAAAGGAAAATTAATAGAAATTATAAAATGCTAATAGGGTAGATAAGAACTTTTACGAATGAAACGTAGAGAATCTTTCTACGATTGAAAACAAGGGATGAAACGGTTAATAAGGATATTACAATGGGAAAAAACGATGGCAAAGAATACGAAAAGATTGAAACAGGAGTAAAGGAAAATTAATAGAAATTCTAAGACGCTTACTACAACTGAAAAAACACATTTACGAATACAATGTACAGATTGTTTCTAATTTGGTTAGTTACTTATTATTCCATATTTATTTATAATAAATCTATATAAAATAACCAAACTAAAAAGCTGAAATAACAATAAGGCAATTAACCGCTAATGACCCACCTACGAAGAAGGTAAAGAACAGAATACATAATTAATAAAACATGAAGAAGTAACACAGGGGAAGAAAGGGTTGCGGAAAACAACCGTCAGGAAGGCCAAGGCAAACCTTCCGGAACGTGTGTACCTTAGGAGACGGTGGCTGACATAAGGGGTTGCCAAATTAAACAAGGGCCTAAGGGTCGCTCCTAATTTGCGCACTCAAGTAATTCAACCCTTAACTCGTCTCGTTCGTTTTCTGCTTAAGCAAGGATTACCTTTAACCTACACAGACTGCGAAAGACAAGACTGATGCGGGTGTTGGAGGATTTTCATGTCGGAAACCGCTTACGTTTAACTCTGCCAGCTTCGTGATCCAACTTTTACTTTTTTTTCCGCGTAGAATAGTCGAATTATTCATCAGCAGACGATCGTCGTTCTTGAATCGTTCTGTATCGATTCGTTTCAAGCTTCTATGAGAAAATTTTATAGATTGGATTTTAAGAGACGAATAACGCAGTCTGGCAATTTATCATGCTATGAGAGACGTTATCGGGATTACATCTAATTATTTCAAGGTCTGAAAGGGGATGAAACAGACGCGTTAAAACGTTACACCTTCGATTTATATCGATAAAACGATAAAACGTTGGGAAGGCAACGTGAACGTTGAAAGATTCCAAGGGAAAAGGAAAAATGTAATTTTGTGAAAATTAATAAAATTATTTGATCGCGATTCTATTCGCGTGAAAGCCACGTGAAATTCATTGTTTGAAATGGGGCTGAAAGGAAGAAGAAGAAAATATTGGCCAGAGTGTTGGACTGCTTTTCTCATTACGTTCATTTGCCATTCGTGTTGAAACAAGAATGAGATTGAAATAAAAAATCGAAGACTACGACAGGGTTAAAGAATATAATAAAAGAAACTGTCAGAGATAAATTTAACAAATTAGGTTTCTTGAAACCTGACGAGATACACAAACCTATTCATTTAGACAAACATCTCAAAAAACACAAATTACAATTATTTTTTTCTTAATTTATTTTAATACCCAAACTTTTGGACGACGATGTACTTACTGGAATGGAGAGAAACAATGGAGAACGATGCTGATTTAAAGTCTACATTTTAACTGGCTCCGGCCATTCCGAGGAAGTAACCGTGAGGAGAGCGAGCTTAAAGAAAATGAAAATTCTCCGTGCAATTTTCTCAAACTGACGGTCCAACGGAGCGGGCGTGAGCGATGCGTAGATGCATCCTTTTCTTCGCGAACAACGAGATTTTCTGAATCGCGAGAGCGAACTCTCGGAAAATGGCGTTTTCTCTTCTCTCCTATTCCTTCATACTTTTTCACAGAAAGAAGCTGCGACGAGAAAAGGAGGAAAATACTGCGAGCGAACTGACGAAATTCTATAATGCGTCTTTGAAGCGAGCGACGTTGCAATTCGGCGAATTCGAATTCTCCCTTTCGTGCGCCTATTTCTTTCTTTTCTTTCTTCTTTCTTTTCTTCTTTTAGATCTACATTATTTACAGATCTGGAGAATGGATTACATGCTCGTAGTATCTTTGAAAAATTGGCGAAACTTACCAAAGGTTACAAGTAAAAGAGTCCATATATATTCGAATAATTGAGTTAAATTTAAGTAAAATTGTAGAATTAATACGTAAAGAGGCGCTGGAAATGAAGAATATTCGCAAACTTCGAGTCCTCGTTGTCTTCAAAATTTGATAAATTCAAGTTTCTCGCAACACGGCATGATAATTGAATGTTGTAACGTATCTCTGTTATTTTCACACCAGATATATGACTACGCCTTACTCCGAACCAGCCCGTAAGGAAGTTAGCCGAGTCAGTGAAGCTGTTTACTCGAGGGTATACTATATTTGTCAGGATCTTACTTCAGTGAGTGCTTTCTGTCTTACGGTGTCTTAGCTTGTAAGCAGTTATACACCTATCGTTGTAGCTGTTGCTCTGCAAAAACAACATGGACGAAGCTTTCGTTTGTCGCTCACATGTAACTGGTTGGACAAGAACTCTTTCTCTTTCATCTATCTCTGACAATGAATAGAATGGTGCAACTTTTTTCTTTCCTTGATTTATTACTATCGTAGTGGTAAGATACGTAGAGGAAAGACTTTCTTACACGTATTTTTACGTAAGAGTAAGTAAAAGAATATAAGTCAAGTCTTCAGCTTCATCGTGTTATATGAACAGTAGTTCGTAATGCCATAAAGTTCATTATAGGATCATATAATGACACGTATACTCTAAGAATAGACCAATCAATATCAATTACCAATAATTCCTCTTATTACCGTCGCGTCGCCCACGCTAAAACACATTCAGTGCTTCCATCGTATCGCAACAAAATATTTAGTATCTCTCGAATGACCAAAGATGATAAAAGGATCTCGTCATAATAAAATTTCTCGTATGAAAATTAAATCGTAAATCAGAGCAATCGAATATAATCGGTGTGCTTGGCAAAAAATTATTTGTTGTAACACTCTATAAAGCATAAAAGAATCGTCGATATCAAACAAAGACAATGGACGAAGTTTTTTCATATATCAAACTTTTTCGTTTATGAAATTTCTCCTATCACAATTAAATCATAAATTACTTCATATAAAAACCCGTTATAATAAAAAACTTTCACCGCAGGCTATTTCATGTGATACACTATGAAACAAACGAACCATTGTTCTCTTTCATCTATCACTGACAATGAGTAGAATGGTATGAGTTTTCTCTGTTCTTGATTTATCGCTATCGTGGTGAAAGGGTACATCTGTCGATTTTGGAAAAAAGGATCAAATTACGGATGTTTCTTATGGATAAAACGTTCCCCGTCTAAAAGATATCCCGTATCCCGAATTAAATTCTAAACAACGCCAAATAAAAATCGATTATCTAAAATCCTCCTAATTATCCGATATCCTAGATTATCTCGTTTGATATGGAATAAAACAACCAGATTATCGGCCTTATCGAATTATTAAAAAAAGTATTACAAAGGGAAGAATCTATTTCGTGATCCACATCCACGGAACGCACAATTTCCGTTCTTCCGGCAATAGGACGCGGGTTATCTTCGATCCGCAGCAGCACGTGACTTGGACCATCGCTCGAAACATCCGGTTGTAAAGCTGTTGGCGAGATAACGGATCGCAGGGCAAACGCAAGCCCGTATAAATTCATATTAGCGCCGGTTGTACGGTCTTTTTGCGCCTTCGACTAGCCATGCTTCGAACTTTTCTTCGCGCTCTTTCTCCGTGACTCGAATTATACGCGAGGTTTTTTCCGGTTCCGCCTAGCCGACGTCTTCTCTCCTTCCACGTCTCGGTCGGCGACCGATGGAAATTATGCGAAGAAGCTTCCTACTCGACGGAACTCGACGAGAGCCGCTCTCAAATGGAATCCAGACGGATGGAAAACTTCCCGATCGAACCGGAAAGGTCGCCTCCGCGCCCGGTAAGTGTTCTGATTACGGCTGCTGGACGACACTTAGACGTCGAATGGTGAAACTGAGTTACCTGGGGCGGCACTTTTATCGGAAAAGAACCGAGAGGTCGAGGTTGCGAGTGAAGTTGAGTACACGAGGGTGTGCTCATGTTGGGCAGTCGATGGACGAACGAGGGTTGCCTCCTGTTTGAGGTCGAAGCGTCGACTGTTATACGTTGCTGCGCTTTGCTTGCTTCTTTTGATGTGTAAATATATTTTTGTGAAAATACGGGTAGAACGTGTAACAATTATTATACGGTCAAAGGAATTTTGAAAAATGAATTGACAACTTAAAGATGACGCGCAATAAGTATTATGTGTTCTAAGAAATTTGTAGAAAAAGATTGACAATGTTTGAAGACGATTTGATGCGATGCATAGTGTTGCAATTTCACTGATTAATTTAGCTCCGTCTATCGCTTTCTTAGAAGACGAGTCTTTTCCTGTGAACGAGATATTGGCGATGTTTCAAGATATTCTCGTAATTACAGCAGGTAATAGAATGCTAAATAAGGATAATAAAATCAAAGAACTAACACTGCTAAATACAACATTACTATGCTTGAGATCCCATTGGAAATGCAAAATCTTCCCGTGCAACGCGATAAACTAATATTTTTAAGAGTTGTAAGATTTCAAGATTGCATATATCAGTAAAACGTTTTAACTTTGTTATTCGTTGTACGACGTTATACTAGTTATGCTAAATGGATGTTTCAAACGAAAGCATTTCCACAGCTTCAGTCTGATTTTCGCGATGTGTTACTTTCAACGCGGCATTGATATCGTGCCTCTGTATCTAGGTTACTAGTCGAGTTAATTTCCTGACGTAGATGGCCATCGCTGATATGTCGCGTTTGTATTCTGTTTCAGTTATTGCGTGAGGAAATTCGAGGTTCAAGCACGCGTGTCATACGCAATGCTACGAGAGAGAGAGAGAGAGAGAGAGGGGGCCACAATGCGTTCGACAATTCCCCTGGTATCGAGAAACGATCGAACCCCCTAGGTAATCCGTCGAAACCAATTCCTCCCTGAATGTTCCATGCAATTCAGTCATAGTAAATTTAACAAAACACTGAAACTTCCTATTCGTTCGATTTACAAAGAGAATCTTTATTTCTTCCTATCGCTTGCAAAAAGTATGCGAGAAGTTCTCTAGTATTTGATCGATAACAATTATTTTAACACATTACGAATCGATGAAATTTTCATAGAAATTGTAATTTGTAACAAGCTTTTCTCGATGGTTTAATACGATGTGCATACTTTACTGATCTTGTATCGTTTGATA